>NC_064410.1:31905000-32205000 GCF_023375975.1 Astyanax mexicanus | reverse complement strand
TGCTTGCATAATTCTTCTAATAACAGTAGCTGTAATGTGGAGTAACATGTTTAGGTTTTAAAATCACCATATAATAATAATAATTTACTTTTAATTAAAAGTAATTTCCACAAATGTTGTTCTAGGAAACTATTGGGTGGGTTTGGGTTCATATTGGCAAATGTGTCCCCCCCAATATCAAGCCCGCTCCTACGCCCTTGCCAGGATTATTATCAATTTGGTGATTGTTTTAAATGGAGCGAGCTTAAAATAAATTTTACTTAGTGAAACCACATTTTGGCAGCCTGATCAAAATACTCTGGGGCCTTCAGAGCAAAGGGTTAAGATTTGTCTGGACCTCACATCCTCCTCGCCTAAAAAAAAAGACTGTGGATAGATCTTAAAGCTGAACAATCCAAGACAACCCAAGAATATCTCAAAACTAGACATCTTCTGCAAAGAAGAGTGGGCTGTTAAACTTATGATTTCTGCTAAAAGGCAAAGACTATAGGAAATGTTATTTGTTAATGTATAAAAATATTCTGCAAATTTGCAGACAAATTAGTTTAAAATATTAGCAATATTTTACCTACAACTTTTTGTGCGTGTCTAAATATTGTGGGGAATAGTTTACCAAGGAACTTCACACATACACAGAAAAAATGTAAGATTTATTTAAAAAAAAAAAAAAACTGACATTCATATTTCTCTTCCCAAACATATATACATATATATGTATATTTATATTGTTTTATACATTTTTCTTATAGCTTAGTAAACCTCATGTGGACAGAACATTAATCATGTGAAGGCAAGAAAATAAAAATATATTTCAACACTAAAAATGTAAAAATGCTGTCCTCTTGGTAAGTGCCATGCAGAAAAAGACAATGTTTTAAATTAGTCTTAGAAATCTCCATATCATATCGCAAATACAAGAATACACAGAAGAGAAACTAGTTTCTCCACCATGATCACAGTTTCAGAAAAGTCACTCTAACTCTTTTCCGTTTTGTTACACAAGAAATATCAAATACGATTAGCACCAGAGTACAGTGTGATGGGCTTTTCACAAGAACAACTAAAACATTACACACGCATACACTCGCACACATACACAGCTGCCCATCCCTTAAAAAGCAGATTTAGGGGAGTAAATCTATGCCAGGACAACGCGAATACAGTTACTGGCATTTAACATTAATGACTGAGAGCCTATTAGTTGTAAATTCCTAAATATCTTAATATCTTATATATCCAGATAGACAATGCTGACCTAACTAAGTAAGTATCTAATATATCAATATATTATATATTCAGATAGACCATGCTAACCTAACTAAGTACATATCTTAATATCTAATATATCAATATCCTATATATCCAGATAGATCATGCTAACCTAACTAATTAAATATCTTAATATATATATATATATATATATATATATATATATATATATATATATCCAGGTAGACCATGCTAACCTAACTAGCTAGGTAAATAAAGCTTAACTCTATTTATTTCAGAAAGAACTTTAAACACTAACAAGAGATAAATGCTTAATAAATACAGACTACTGTGGAAACTAAGTACTAAGTAGTACTGCAGAATTTAGCTAAATGATAGCTACCTATTGCTCAGGTAGCTAACGCTAACTAGCTATCTTACTGTTTGTCTAAGTAACTACTAATTTAACAGAGATATGATTTAAGGATGACCAATATTTATTTTATATATGTTTATATATGTTTATATATGTTTGATTAAGGATATAGGCTATATTGTCAACAGTTGGGAAAAACACTTTCCAATGCATGTGTAATTTAAGATAGCATAATTAGTTCTGTTTAATAGTAGTGCATCTCAAAAGAAATGTTTAATATTGTTTAATTAACAGTCATCTTTTGTATTAATTATGCTTACAGTGACACATCTAACAATTTATATTTTAAGTTTTAAATGAAATATTTTAGGGATTTATTATTTCTGTTTTTTTTCATGAGCTTTTAGAAAAGTAAAACAAAAACAGTTTTGGGATATGTCTCTTTATATGTAGTGATTATAAAATTTGACAGATTTTTTTTTATTAAACTATGATAGAAAAAAAATCCTTATATTCAGGTTTTCTGAGATGCACTAGTAATAGTGTGCCAAAACAAACCCAATAAATATAAGTGTGTGTTATTGTTTGTTTTATATAAATATAAAATAAGTAAATAATGAATACAAAATATAACAACTTTAATACAATCATCTTTCTTGTCTTCATTTTATATTAAATAATAATAATAATAAAATGTAGGTTATGTTTTCAAAATGTTTAATTGTATTCATGTATTAAATGCAATCATGTCTCAATTTTCTTATTCTCTTCCTGCTTTTGTATTCCCCAGGGTTCATTCTTCCAAACTACACAAGTAAACCCCATTTTATGTAATCTGTGCTGATTCTTTGGTTTATTTACATGTGCAATGTACTATTTTCCTTTAGTTGATTTACATGTGTTCTGTACTTTGTTTTTGTGTATGTAGCCTCTCTATATTCTGATATCAGTCTTTAAAGTTATATATCTTCTCATGTTTGTTGTAAAAATAAAAATAAAAATAATAATAAAGCTGTTGCAAATAATGTGGTTCCTCTTTCTTAATGCAAATAATTCTGCATGAAATATTCAGGTGGTGACTTAAAAAATATTTGCAGATCTTTGTATCCTTTGATTGAATTATTTTTGCAGTAAACTCTAAATATATGCAAGCCAAAACTTCTCCATCTTCTTTTGAACCTAAAATTTTACTTGTAGCGACTGCATTTGCACAGTGCCATGAAATTAATATTAATTAACATACAAATTTAGCCTATAAAAACTCTCTTATGGATTACAATATTGGATTCACACAGAATAACATAAGCCTTAAATAAGTCAATATATGGTCACAATAATCCTCAATGAATTATCTATGTATAATGAAAAAAAAAATATATATATATATATATATATATATATATATATATATATATATATATATATATATATATATATATATATATATATATATAATTTCATTATACATAGATAATTAATTGAGGATTATTTATATATTATTATTAGTGCCCCAAAATCGCAATTCTGTCTCTGGCTGCGTCCAGAAACCCCAAAAGTGTCTCCTTTTTCCTACCGATCCTCCTCCTCTCCTCCGTGACCCGGAAACTGATTTCGTGACGCCATCTTGCCGCCTGTCCGAATACCGTAGGAGACGAAAGAAGCCGCTTAAAATTCTCCTGTAGTAGGCTTCCATTGGAGGATACATCAGTGTATCCTACTCCGGAAGACTTTTAAGGATTTTCCAATGACATCACTGCATCCACGCCCACAGAGCACGCGAAAAGCAGTGCGAGGAGCAGGCAACGCCCAAATATACGTCATAAACATATTAATTAACTAGGTTCCTTATCTAATTATACAGCCAGTAAAGCACTAATATATGTTTTTGTTTAGATAAGCTGTATGCTCAGTAAAACTTTATTAATGTTCCCATATTTGTAACATGATATATATATATCTCACTGGCCAGAGATGCGGCCAAAATGCCTGGGAGTAAGCAGGATTTTATTGGAATATCTGAATATTTAGCTGTGTGACAGTAATGTTCCATTGATGCTGTTTCATCTAATATTTTTTCACTTCAACATGTATGCAAAATATATGTATTATTATATTTATTATTTATTAAGATTTGTTATTTGTTTTATTACATTCAATTAAATCATATTTTACTATTAAAATAATTTAATATTTACATATGCAACCTTCATCAATGGCTAATCAGGCTGCACTTTGAAGCTTGATCTCTAGAATTTGGAATTGTGTTTATTGATCTATCGTTTTTATTTTTGTATGGAGCTTTATTCAGAAGCTGTGATTGGCTGGGCAGTATCCGGCATGTGCTAAAAGTGAGCGTTGTGATTGGCTCAGTTCATCGGTAGTCAACATCCTATCTAAAAGGGATCAGCTGTCCCATTTCCCCAATTACAGCTCCTTCCCTCCATTCCTCCTCCTCCTCTCCTCTCCTCGATTCCTCCACCTTCTTCCGGGGTAGGAGAGGAGGAGTAGGAAAGGAGGAGTAGGAGAGGAGGAGTAACAAAAGTTTCTGGACGCAGCCTGTAGGCTTGTTCGTATGGAACGCCAAAAGGCCCAAAAAACGCCTGGACCAGACGCCTTTTATAGAAAAGAACGGCGTAAAATACGCCGTTCTGTGTGGGTTTTACGCCGTAATATACGCCGTATGATTTCAAGACGCCGTAATATACGCCGTATGATTTCACGACGGCGTTAAAAACGCTGCTAAAAGCACAGAAAACGCCGTTTCCCCCGGCGTTTTTCGACCCTTTTGGCGCGCCGTACAGAGCGCCGTCTCAGTGCAATAAGACGGCGTAAAAAGCGGCGTTTTAGTGTCTCTCTTGACGCCGTAAAAAGCGGCGTAAAAAGCGGCGTTTAATAATAAGATAATGAGCTCCACCTTCCAGTTTTGAAAGCCAATACATTTAAACTCTGTTCAGCCAGGGGCGCAGATGGAAATTTTGAACTGGGGTGGACCAAGCTGTAAAATCATATATATATATATATATATATATATATATATATATATATATATATATATATATATATATATATATATATATATATATATGCTGCAATAAACTTTAGAATATTGTTATTGTTATATGTTATTGTTTTTTGTTTCTTCATTGCTACAGCCTAGGCAAGACCAGGAAGACAATGTTAACATTTTACATCTTATAATTTCAGTTAACAGCGACTGCTTACTAAAATAACGGTACGTGTCCACTGGCACTTTTCTTAAACGCAGGTCGCTGTGCCGGATCTCTTGGCTCGCCGCGTGTGGGCGTGTCCGTAACGTTTTTGAATTCAAATGAAGCAACAGATGTAGTCAATCATAAGTTTAATATTTTTACCTTTTTAGTAAACTTCACTGTGATCTATAGTTGTATAAATCCATATTCCGCCATTTTAAGCCTCTCTTCTGTGTTTAAAAGGCGCCTGTTCTGTGTGTGTGAGGCTCGTCTGTGTGTGGTGTGGCAGCCTGCTGTTCCATGATTGGCTGGACGCAGCGCGGCGGCCGGATTCATTTGAATAAAGTTGAGATCTGTTCAACTTTCCTGCCGGAGGGCGGGGCTGCGCTCAACGCAACGCAACCCAGTATGCACCGCGGCATGCGGCGGCTCTCTCCATTGAAATGAATGGGATGCGTCGGGGCTTAAGTGCCAGTGGACGCGTACCGTAACATCATAATAACATCATACATAAAATCAATGGAGAGAGCCGCTGCATGCCTCGGTGCATGCCGGGTTGCGTTGCGTTTAAATCCGGCCGCCGCACTGTGTCCAGTCCAGCCAATCAGGGAAAAGCAGGCTGCGTCCAGCCAATCAGGGAAAAGCAGGCTGCGTCCAGCCAATGAGGGAAGAGCAGGCTGTGTCTTCACACACACACAAGCCTCTTACACACACACACACACACACACACACACAGAACAGGCGCCTTTCAACCACAGAAGAGAAGCTGAAAGCGGCAGAATATGGATTTATAGAGCTACAGTGAGGTTGGTAAAAAAAAAAAAAAATTAAACTTATGACTGTCTACTTCTGTTGCTTCATTTTAATTCAAAAACGAGCAAGGAGATCCAGCGCAGCGGATTGCGTTGAAAAAAAGTGCCAGTGAACACGTACTGTAAGGAGCTGGTAACTGCCTGTGTCTGTAGTCTACAGGCAGTTACCAGCTCCTTAGAACCCCTGACTTGAGAAGGTGCGTTAAATTTACATTGGAACTGGAACACGGAGCTCCGAACAATGTAACTAGGAACTGAACGCTTCCTAGTTTAAAAACGAGGGCATTGTGGAACACAGAATTCCACAAACGTACAGTTAATTAAATTAAAACCCCAACGTTTATGCTTGTAGATGCTAGATTTCGGATGAGGTCACAGTGCCATCTGCGCCCATGTGTTCAGCCAATGCTCTTACCAGGGGCGTAGCAGCAAATTCTGGGCCCTGTACACCTCTATGTTAATGGGCCCCTATCCATGCCAGTAAACAAAGGAAAGTGAGCGAAAAAAAAATCAGGATTTTCATGGGCCCCTCTCCCTACTCGGGCCCTGGGTAGTCAGGTCCACTTTTCCCCCCACTACCACGCCCATGGCTCTTACAGAGAGACTCAGTCTAAAGCAATTCACTGCAGATCCGAGCTCCTGAGCTCTTCAGACACAGTTTTTTAGACACAATTAACAATATACCATCTATAGACATTCCCGCTGGTGCTCATGCCTTTTATTAGTCTAATATTTATGCTGTATCAATGTAAAAATAAACTCTAGGTTTAGGTGAAAGCAAAATGCTGTGCAGCTCCCCACTTTTTTTTTCATCCAGACGGAAATCACATCACCTTGTCAGTATATCACACATGAAGAACCCTATTGTTGCAAAAACATCAGGGTTTCAATAAATGAATTTATTAAATTAGTTACAAATTATATTAGGAAGCTGATTCTTCTTATTTTTATTCTTATTAAAATATTATAATTATACAGTATAATTATAATATATTATATATATATTATATTATATAAAATTATATATTATAATTATATAATATTATTATTATTATTATAAGATGTAAATTATTCTTAATTTACTATGAATATTATTGTTTTGTTGTTGTTTAAGCATAATATTATTAATATTAGTTTTTATGCTTCAGCAGATCCGGTAATTTTTCTATTTCCATAAGGAAACAAGTAATGTCATTTACAGACATAGACTTACATGTTACATATTTATTATATTTATATTTATTATTATATTATATTTACTTCAGTCGCTTAGAAACATTCATTCAATTATTAATCTGGCTCTTTACTTTGGAAAATCTATTCAATATCCAAACTCATTGGCAAGCCCCACGCACATTATGAGTGTCAACTTATCTCATCATATTCTATTATTATGTAACATCAATTAGCTGATACACATACAGGCAGTACAATACACTGTATTTATTATAAACACACAAACTGACCAACAGCACCACAGCTAGCCTAACTCACTCCAGTCTAAATGCTGGACAGCCTGGATCATTAGCTTAAAAAAGCGCTGTTTCATTTTGCGTGCGTGTATGCATTTTTCTTGACGCGGCTCCGAGACAAAGTGGATCAGATCTTCCGCGCTGCGTGGGGAGATTGATTTTGTTACTAAAATTCTTTAATTGTAGTATACTTTAAGATTTGAATATTTTTAACATATTAGAGAGACACTTCTGTAAAAACAATTAAAACATCCCTAAAAAGGGGCTATAGCGACGTTCCTGTGTATAGACACCTACCTATTCACGGTTTGCGGATGTCTTATCAAGTCTTGTCATTTATTTGCCCTAAAAAAGGCCTTTAAATCTTACTGTAAATCCTTTGAATTTAACATTGTTGTTGTGTACTTTTTGCAATTTTCATATTTTCATAATTTTGTCTCTGGTGGTCTTAAAAATCATTTATTTGCACAATATATATATTTTTTATTCTTATTAATTCTATTTTCTTACTCAATGTTGTCAGTCCCTTTTAAATTGTAAATGCTCGGCTACACTGGAAATGATGTACTCCCGAGAGGAAAAAAAGGTTTATTGATTGAATGATTGAATGATCGGTAAGTTGAGCTATCCAGTGATTGAGAGTATAAATTTAGCCGTCATCCTCTCTACCAACACCTCCGTGTCCTTGAATATTCAGCTGTCGGGGTGTTTTTTTTAAGTGTTTTTTGGTTTATCACTGTATATCTTATAAACATTTACGTTTCCTTACATTTTATGATTACTAACACTCCTGTTATTTAGATCCTTCAAATAATATAAATACTGATACAGTACCTGGCCAAATATTTAAGAGCTAATAAACCAAGAAACTCTTGTAATATAGCAGAATGACCCTATTCGCTATCATTTACCAAACGTAGCCTAAAAAGAAACACACTATTAATTAATAAAATTCATGCACAAGGGGCGTCCCTACTACTATTAATTTTATTTAAAATACATTGAACAGCATAAATATTAGACTAATAAAAGCCATGAGCACCAGCGGGAATGTCTGAAGAAGGTATTGTAAATTTGTATTTAAAAACTGAAGAGCTCAGGTTCAGGAGCTCGGATCTGCAGTGAATTGCTTTAGACTGAGTCTCTCTGTAAGAGCATTGGCTGAACAGAGTTTAAATGTATTGGCTTTCAAAACTGGAAGGTGGAGCTCATTATCTTATTATTAAACGCCGCTTTTTACGCCGCTTATTACGGCGTCAAGAGAGACACTAAAACGCCGCTTTTTACGCCGTCTCATTGCACTGAGACGGCGCTCTGTACGGCGCGCCAAAAGGGTCGAAAAACGCCGTGGGAAACGGCGTCTTCTGTGCTTTTAGCGGCGTTTTTAACGCCGTCGTGAAATCATACGGCGTATATTACGGCGTCTTGAAATCATACGGCGTATATTACGGCGTAAAACCCACACAGAACGCCGTATTTTACGCCGTTCTTTTCGATAAAAGGCGTCTGGTCCAGGCGTTTTTTGGGCCTTTTGGCGTTCCATATATATCAGCCAAGGACGGCAAAAGGGCAGTTGCCCAAGCAAGCACCTCACTGACTAAAAGGCTATTGTTTTGAAGCAAAACCTATGTTTTGAAGCAAGCAATACTAGGTTAACACGTAACTGTTAATGTTTAGGTGCTTGTAATGCTTTTTAGGTTAACGTTATATATACAGTCACATTCTGTGTAGATTACATTGATGTCTAATTCAAAACATCTTAATATTTTAATACTTTAAACTTAGGCTATAAGTTAACTTGATTCACTTTCCGACTGTAATCCATCGTGTCCACGATCACTTTTTTTTAAGTGGCAGAAAACTGCGGGTCCTGAAACTGCAGGTGCTGATACGGCAGTCTCCGAGGTTGCAGCTTTACCCTTCTCCTGCAGAGAGCTTTATTTGGTTTTTTGCGCTGTGTGAACACACCCCGTGTCGCTGCGTGAACGCGCGCCCGCCCTATATAAGCGCGCTCCCGCGGCGCTCTCTCTCTTCACAGCTCGTACAGCCCCGACCCTCATCTCACTCCTTCCCACCGGGAAATAACTAAGGTAGGGCGATACCACCACCGCCGCTGCTGCTTTAAGTGTTTATATGGGTCATTCTCGCTGGGTTTGTTTAGAGAGTTTAAACACAGCGGCTAATGGCTTCTGCTGCACACAGTTAGTGTGGTTGGCTAACAGTGTTGGGAGTAACGGCGTTAAAACTAACGGCGTTACTAACGGCGTTACTTTTTTTCAGTAACGAGTAATCTAACTAATTACTATGACTGTAACTATAACGCCGTTACCATTTCCGACACCCCGTTACTGCACGTTACTTTAGCAGCTCTATGAACTTTTTTTTTTTTATTTCGCTTTGCCCTGGTTAACCCCTCCTCTGTCCGGTGAACTTGAGCTTCTGGCCGCTGTGCCTGTGGTTTGGCGTGGTGAAGTGAGGCACAATTGTGACGATTTGCGTGCTCTAATCAATTCAGTGATTGCCGTGGACAACCCAAGTTCCGAATTAAGGACGTTAAGCTCTTTTTAGCTGCTCCGGTTGTGCTGCTGCTTTCTATTTTAGAGCTTAGATTCTCTGCCCGAATCCCACCTGACCTGAGGACCGACCCGAAATCAGGCTCCTATTTTTATTTTATATAAAGCTCTGGTGTGATAATCACAATGTTGCTAAGTAACCAATTATTATTGTTCACTAAAGCGAACGAAATAGCGAAAATTGAAAGTGAAAAACATTTGTGTTAACTGAATCTAATAAAAACGGTAATTAAAAGGAAAAACATAACTATCTCGAACTGTATTTTGTGTTTATAAAACTAACTAAAACGAACTGAAATTACTGATAGAATACCCTCATTTTTGTGTTTAATTTATTTATAAGCGCTGTTGTACAGCGGAGTTGTACAGCGGGAGTTGTTGTGCCGAGCGCGCGGCACTCGTGGTCCGTTAGTTCTTGTGTAAAGCGCTCGCGCTAGCAAGCCCACCCTAAAATGAACAGAAAAAATAAAAACAAAATAAAATTAAACTATAATAAAAATGAAAACTGTAATCACGTAGCTCTGGGCGCACGTGAACGCCTCCGCGTTTGACTTGCAGCATTGTGTGTAGCTGTTCTTAAAAATCATTTAAATTAAATAATAGTTCTATGCTTCTATGTTACAGTGTTAATTAACATAATTCTGATTATATTTCGCTCATTCAATCAGCCCGAAAACAGACAGTTTATGGGGCGGATCGGGTCAGGCTCATAATGACAGTTTATGGTTCGGGCTTGGGCAGAATGTGCACGGGCTCCGGCTGGGTCGGATTTTTTGGGCACGATCTAAGCTCTATTCTCTTTTGGTGAAGCTGTTATATTAATACCATTTTAACGGGCATTAAATTGTTGTTTTTGTCCATTATTTTGTTTTATATATACATATTTCTTTTGAGTGTGGCTTGGTTTGTTAAATTTCATCCCCAGACGCGTTTTTCCGCTTTTTTCAGTATTACAAGTTTTAGTAATTTTCTTTGGTTGTGTGGAGAATTTCGTTTTATTTTTTTGAAATTCGTTAGATTATATTTTTGTCAACATTTTGGGTTTATTTTCGTTTGTTATTTTTTGTTATTTTTCTAATAATAATAGTAAATGCATAATTGATTTCCTTTTTTTGACGGGCGAATAATAAAAAGTAACGCGATAGTTACTTTTACTGGTAACTAATTACTTTTATAGTGGAGTAACTCCGTTAGTAACTCAGTTACTTTTTTGGAGAAGTAACGAGTAACTATAACTAATTACTTTTTCAAAGTAACGTGCCCAACACTGTTGGCTAACGATAGTTAGTAGTGATGGGCAGATGAAACCTCATTGGGTGTATGGCACATTTCCCAAACTGTATCGACACTGTGTTGAAACTGTGTTGCTGTATCACTTAATGGCGACATCTGCTGGACTAAGAAAGTCATTGCAAGCAACTGCGCGAGGAAATGCATCGGTCACGTGGTTTTCCTTAAAATGATACGCGGTCTGACACAGGGGATCGCCTTGTTTGCTCGGTGCATGCGCTGAGGTTCCAGTGTCGTCAGACCCATCACTACCAAACGATACAGGAAGTGTATCGGTCACGTGGTTTTCCTTAACTTGATACGCGCACCAACACGGGGTTTCGCCTTGACAGCTCGGCGCATGTGTCGAGGTTTCAGGGTCATTAGACCCATCACTATTAGTTAGCGTTAGCTACGTTTGAACTTGGCTGAATGTTCGAGTCTTCTGTTCAACAGTCAAAGCTGCACCAGTTAAGGTGGAGCGGCTTGTTTAGACTAGATTAATGGGCAGTTTAAGCTTCGTCTAAGTGCCACAGGCTGGTAAAAGCTCGTATCTGGCCCCCGCGCATGTTTAATGCTTTAGTTTATCTTGCTAGTTTGTTAACTAAGCTAAAGCTAGTTTACCCAGTGTGCTGGAACTCGGAAGTTCACTCTGCAGCGAGTAACGTTATGTTGCACACCGGCTTTTTTTTGACATGTAGGCTTTTTTTTCCCCTCCGTGTTAAATTGTTCAATATCACGCGATAGCTCAAGTTAAACGTCTGTATCTCTGTGTAGACAATTTATTAGCTATCCCCCTTTTCTTTTGTGTCCCTTTGTGTGGGAGACTCGCGCCAGGACTTCTGGTGTCTAGCTCTGATCTACACAGTGTCTGTAACGCGGATAAAACGGTGCTGATGACTTTGAGATCAGCGGCTGTCGCTTTTCTTCGCGGTTCTTGTCTCTAATCCCTCGGCTAGCTGCGTTAAGTGCACGGGGTGGATTAAACCCATCAGTCGTGTCGGGTTTAGGACTCTTGTAATGGCTTTGCTTGTCTAACACGAAGGTTTTTTGGTTTGGTAATCCTCTTGGCATCGAAAAGCTGATAGAGGCCTAAGAGCATGTGGCATTAACATGGCGGAGAGGGGGAGAGGGAGGAGGGAGTGCTGAGGACTGCTGTTCTGACCTCCTAAAGTTCTCCGGGCTGGCTTCAATTCCGTTTCCATTACAGCCCAGGTATAAATGGTTATGCTTAATATAGCTAGATGCGAATGCATGGGATTGCATATCTCGCTGGCTGTTCCCTTTTTGAGCATATGGCTGCCTTCAATCTGCTCATGCACACATGCTGACACTAACAGTAGGCTAGTCGAGCATTTAGTGAATCACGGTTCCCTAAAGAATTTAAGGGTTTGTTGCCCATTTGTTTTAGAAATGAAAATGAAATGTTTGGAATACCGGGTGCAACTGGACGTAAACTAGCACTACACTGCACACTCCCCCTTTTTTTTTTTTTTTTTTTTTTTAAACCTCTTATGTACGCTGTTTAAAGTCTTCAAAAATCCCACGAATAGAACTAGTATTGAATGAATGGTTTTGTTTAAATACTCTTCTTTTTGTGTTTTCCCACAGCACCATGGCTTCCAAAACAGAACGCACCTTCGTTGCAATCAAACCCGATGGAGTTCAGAGGGGACTCATGGGAGAGATCGTCAAGCGCTTTGAGCAGAAGGGCTTTAGGCTGGTGGCCATGAAGTTCCTCCAGGTGCGTCTCGGACTGCCTCTTTGGTTCCCCTCCCTTACTCCAGTCGCTCTCTTCGGTGGAGCGCTCTGGCATTGTCTGGGGAAACAGCAAGCACTTCACCACACACATTTACTGTGGTTACCCAACAGTAGAGATTCAGTGGTGGAGTGGACAAGCTGAAGGTTCTTACTGTTGTACTGTAAAGGCCATATGTGTACATTTTACCAAGCCCTGCAGTCCACTTTGAAGTATCTACAGTTGATTGGCAGAGTGTGTAATTCAGTCTTTAGCAATGTTAGCCTGGCATTTTTCGTTGCAAACTTCTGTATCATACATCAGGTACAGATCATGTATTTTCATAATGAAGTCATGTTTTTAATTACTTCAAGTCAAGGGTCCTCAAAATAAACCTTCAGTTGGCAGGATTTGAATAAAGCTCTGTACACTGCTGGTTACATGGAAGACCCAGTTGCTTTAAAGCAGCTTGCTGGTGTAGTATGAATAGAAAATGCTGTGCTGATAGTTTATTTAAATAGCCCTTATGTGGAATGCAAACTCCATATGAGGGGGGGGGGGGTAATTATAGGTGATTCATTAAGGCTTTGGTCCCCGCTTGCACTAATGATTGCTGTGCCTGCACTTTCCTATGTTTTGATCTCAAACAGGCATCTGAGGATCTGTTGAAGCAGCACTACATTGACCTGAAGGACTTGCCATTCTACGCTGGACTTGTCAAGTACATGAGCTCTGGACCTGTTCTAGCCATGGTAACAGCTTCCAAATTTGTGCAACACATGCAACCTTGGCAATGAGAGAGTACTGACTAGTCAAGTGTCGTTGTCACCCCCACCCCCTTCTCCCCGCACACCCTTCTCCCTCGCTTGATTAAGCTGTAAAGTTACTGTCAGTTAAGCTTTTTAGGTCAACATTTCCTATGTAACAGGATTTGATTGTTACCGTGTTTGTTCATATCTACCTTTTGGTTGTAGGTGTGGGAAGGAGCGAATGTAGTGAAGACTGGCAGAGTGATGCTGGGTGAGACTAACCCCGCTGACTCCAAACCTGGCACCATCAGAGGAGATCTCTGCATTGACATTGGAAGGTAAGCATTCATTCTCAACACCAGAGGTCTTCAAATATGGACTTTAAAGCTCTTTGCAAATAAGATTGTTCACTAGGGTGAGTGTGTCTGGTTTCTGGACATGGTTTCCCTAGGAAACCAGAAGGACAAGTGCAGGGCCGCTGCTAAGGTTTTGGAGGCCCTAAGCATAACTGGTCAGGGAGGCCCCTGATTATTTATTTGACTGGAAAATGTCACATCTGGCAACAACCAACAGAGCAAACCGAGCCGTGCCATTTCAGGCAATAGGGGTGGGGGCATTATATTATGCACAAAAATAATAACGTGCCGCTTTTAAGTAGTAGAGTAGGTGCCCCATGCAATGTTTAAAGACAAAAAAGATGATCGTATCATAAATAATTCACATTGGGTTTTAAATTTAATAATGTCATAATTTCAACACATTTCATTCTCAGTCAATTTGGCTCCCTGCAACTGCAAAATGGTTGAGGCCTAACGCTGGCTGCGTTGTCTGCGTATGCAGAGCGGCGGCCCTGGACAAGTGTATTGTTTGCTGCAAGGAGTAGGATGTATGTGCAGCAGAGATGGGCTGCTGAGTTGGTATAGGATCCTTTTTTGTGCAGTTGAGAGTTCCAAGTGAGCAGGTTCAGTCTGAGGCTCTCAACAGGTTAGTCAAGTATAGTGACTGTCATTTGTCATAACCCACCAGTGATTATAATCTGAACTGGATTAAAGAATTTTTTTTTAATTGGAACGGGGAAGTTATTATACTGGGGTCCATATTTGAAAACAAAGTAGAGCTGACCTGAGACCAAACCCCTAATCCAATAAAGGTTAACAGGTTTCTTGTTCAGCTAAACAATAGCTTTGACACTTCACTGTTTTAAGATGAGTCAATGATTAATGCTTGTGTTTTTAGGAACCTCATCCATGGCAGTGATTCTGTGGCTAGTGCCAATAAGGAGATCAACCTGTGGTTTAAGCCAGAGGAGATGGTGTCCTTCAAGTGCTGTGCCCATGAATACATCTATGAGTAAATCTGTCCTTAAACTGTAGCTGTCCCTCCTCTAAGCCTCGTTTCAAGACCACTTATCATCGAAATGCTGTACACCTGGAATTTGTGTTGACCTGTCTTATGACTGTGGCGCTCTTAATAAAACTATTAAATCTCAGCTGTTTGTGTTGATTGCCTTGCTGCAGCACTTTGCTTAACTTTTAATACATATCATTGTCTTCAGGGCTTCTGACTGAGGATAACTTGTTTAATTTTTACCCGATGTCATTTGGATGCGTCGTCAAAGCAACTTGCATCTTTTTGGATTGCTATGCTACTGGGAAGTTCAGTCCAATCTTTATGGACCATATATTTGCTTTTCAATTGGTTGTATTTTCATACATTGGGTGTATGGTGCTATATTTGTGACTGGACTAAACTGGTATGCTTAATTAGCAGATAGAAATTGAGCTTTTCATAGACTTGAACTATGTTCACATTACAAGCTACATTGCTCAATATTTAATTTTTTTTTTATGTGCCGATCAGCTTTGGCTATCCTTATGGTTTACATTCACAAATGTAAGTAACCTGTATGTAATGTGAACAAATCTGGCCCTGAAACGCCTCACCTGCACATTGTGCACATGGTGCCTTCAACAAAGTCATATTTTGATATCTCTATATAGCTTTACAAAGCAGCTCATGTGCAGCATTTGTTTTTGCTTGCGTGAAGAGCAAATAGCTCGTCTGAAGTACATGCTCAGGTTGAGAAAGTGGAAAAAGGTCAGGTAGCTTGCTTTTGCTGTTTACAGCTAAACCTACAGAGCTGCACCAAGAGACGTGAGTACAAGAGAAGCACATACCACATGTGTAAAAGCAAAAAGATGCCTGAATTCCAATCTGACTGTTTGATCATGTTGCATGTCCATGGATTGGATGGGTATGATTTAGGACCACGTATAAAAGTGACTGAAATCTGATAAAAGAAATCTAATTTGGCACATTCACACAACAATGAAGAAAAAATCTGAGCCATATGGAGCAAAAACAAATTGGTTTGAGTCCCTTCAGCCTGGTAATGTGAATGTAGTCATAGATTTAGATTTTTGACTTGCCTTCTGATTTGTCAACTTTTTTTTTTTTTTAATGATTCCTTAAAATAAAGGTGTAAGGCCAGTGATAAAGTGCACACTCATATCTGAACTATTTAAGCATTTTAAAAGTGGTAGCTGACTTGTAGCCCTCTGGACTGGATTCCTTTAAGCAACTTTAACCTGATCCTGAATGTTACAAGTGAATTGGAATGTGTGAGCCAAAATGCAAATTATATATATATTTTTATCCTAAATAACTACATCTACTTCAATGTGTGTGAAACTTTAATTTGGACAGTGGCACATAACATATGGCTTGTGTATATAACATGTCTACAATGATGTTGACTGGTGTGAAAAAACATGGTCACATCTAACTTCAAACAGACCATTAAGCGGGTTTTTATAGCCTAATGTACCATAAGTTGATTTGTCAAGGTCTTTGTACTACTAAAATTATTTTTAAGCCTCCACTCCAATTTTACCCTTGTAAAGATTATTTAATGTGGCTTAATGCGCTAAAACTAGAAACACAATGTTTCTCATATTTAAGTACTGTAATACCAGGATTATCAATTTGGTGATTGTTTTCCTTGTAACTGTTTTAAATGGATCGAGCTTAAAATACATTTTACTTATTGAAACCTCAGTTTGGTTTGCTCTAAATTATAGCAGCCTGATCCAAATACTCTGGGGCCTTCAGAGCAAAGGCTTAAGATTTGTCTAGACCTCACATCCTCCTGACCTAAATATCACAGACTGTGGATAGATCTTAAGCTAAAAATTCCAAGACAACTCAAGAATATCTCAAAACTAGACATCTTCTGCAAAGAAGAGTGGGCTGTTAAATCTTATGATTTCTGCCAAAAGGTGGTGTTCACACTTTTGCTCAGACTATAGTAAATGTTATTTGTTAAATGTATAAAAATACTCTGCACTAGAATTTGCAGACAATTTTGTATAAAATATTAGCAAAAGGCAGTGTTTTCTGGTTCTGAAGAGAAAAACATTTACCTACAACATTGTGTCTATTAATAAGAGGAATAGTTTAGCAAGGAACTTCACACATGCACAGAAAAAAATGTAAGATTTATTAAAAAAAAACTGACATTCATATTTATCTTCCCAAACATATATACATATATATGTATATTTATATAGTTTTATACATTTTTCTTATAGCTTAGTAAACCTCATGTTGACAGCACATTAATCATTTGAAGGCAAGAAAATAAAAATATATTTCAACACTAAAAATGTAAAAATGCTGTCCTCTTGGTAAGTGCCATGCAGAAAAAAAGACAATGTTTTAAATTAGTCTTAGAAATCACTCCATATCATATCGCAAATACAAGAATACACAGAAGAGAAACTAGTTTCTCCACCATGATCACAGTTTCAGAAAAGTCACTCTAACTCTTTTCCGTTTTGTTACACAAGAAATATCAAATACAATTAGCACCAGAGTACAGTGTGATGGGCTTTTCACAAGAACAACTAAAACATTACACACGCATACAATTGCACACATACACAGCTGCCCATCGCTTTGGGCTGTTTGATAGGGGGGAAAAAAAAATCCAATAAAGTGAATGGTTTAGCTGAACACACACAGAGTGCTTTTTTTGAACAGTGCAACCAGTGTGTTTAATTCTGCAGTTTTACTGAAAGAACATGGGGGGGGGGGATTACATTTAAAAAAATCCTTAAAAAATGACTTAACTCAAGATATTTTTGGGAGGTGGAAAGGTCATCTGAGTCATCTGAGTCTTAAATTAATTAATATGTTACATTACATTTGGCAGGTGCTTTTGTCCAAAGCGACTTACAATAATGATGTTATTATTATGATAATAATTACCCAGAGAGAAAATGTGAAGGGGGAAAATCCAGTAATTACCCACTCTGGCCTGTAAATAGAAACAATTTGCTATTTATTATCCATATATCAATTTAATACTAAAAAACAACACCACATGTTTTCAGTGCTTACTACCAGACATTATTATATCATATCATATCAGGGTGCATTTCAAACGGTTTTAAAGCTGAACTGAACTAAACCAAAGGAAGGATTACACAGATGAACTAGAGTCTGGAATAGCACATGAAATAGCACATGCAGTCGCTCCTTTTTAATAAGAACAAATACCTTAAATTTGTCAGTGCAGTCCTCTCTTCATCGTTTTAAAACGTTTCAAATAGCACTCTCATCTGCTAGCCAGCGCTTTACTTTTGGGACCATATTTTTCACACTGTAAGGCGCAGTTAAAATCCTCTAATTTTCCCAAAATTCGTCAATGCGCCTTTTAATCCAGCGTACCTTACAACCAGTCAGGTTGTAAAAAGCAGTAAAGCCACTCCAGGGCTGCAGCAGTATTAGCATTAGCCGTTAACTGTGCTAAGCGCTAGCTCTTTGGCCGTTCAGAGGTGAGTGTAATTGGCCTGTAGCCTGCTGCTAACCCTGGATAGAGCTGCTGGAGCAGTATTAGCCACTAAGCACGGCCTCTATTGACGTTTAGAGGTGAGTATATTGGACTTAAGCCTGTGCATTTATTGTGTTAAAACAAGCTACACATAACGAACTGCTAGCTAATATCGCCCTGGCTTACCAGAACACTCGGGTAGGGTGACCAAACGTCCGTATTTCCCGGGACATGTCCGTATTTCACGTCCTGTCCCGTTTTTTGTTTTTTTTTAAGTGAGGAAAAGTCCTGGTTTTTAAATTACCTTCATTGGACCACAGTGGTGCAAAAAGGGGTTATGCAGCCTATGCGACGCATAGGGCCGCTGCACTAGAGGGAGCGCAGCGGGAAAGTAATGACAGGACGCTGAGGATTTTTAAACGTATCTCTCCAGGTGTCCTGGTTAACCTAAATGAAATTATGGTCACCCTAACTCAGGATTCCTCAGATTAGTGCTGTTGGGCAGCATTTACTAGCGCCTTACACCAACCTTAGTGTAAATCTGGAAATCTAAGCTTACTATAAATAAATTTCAGGAGAGAAATTTGTTTAGATTAACATCCAGTGCTCGATGATAAAATTACAGTTTACTTAGCTTAGCTTTACCTGCAAATGTAAAAGAACAACACCTTCCTAGAGTCGCATAATGCACTTTATAATCCGGTGCATCTTATAGTGGGAAAAATACAGTAAAAAAGAAAAAAAAAATTTTGGTGCCTTTTGGAGATTTTTTAATTTAATTAATTATCTTGTAATAATTATCCCCATGATAATTAATATGAATAAAAAATCTCCGGTGACCTTCCCCTCCCCAAATACATCTCGAGTCATTTTACAAGCAGGATTTTTTGTTCACCCATGTAAAATCCCAAGTAAATTTTTCCCTTCTCAGTAGAATCGTGTGGTAAAAAAATATAACTCACACTTTTTCTTCTTCAAACTCGAAATGTAGCTGAACAGAAAATACATGTTTAGTGTCTGACATCTGCATCTGTAGTTTCAGCACTGGAACTACTATACACTGTAGCTAAAAGAGCAACTGTGATAATGTATGTACAGTTACAATAAACTAAAGAAGCACATCTCAGATACCAAACAGGTATTGGCTCTTTGACTAAGTGAAAGGAAGGTTGAAATATTTTGCTGGATTAATCAGTTAGCAGATAATAAAAATGATAAAAAATAGATTGCTGGCGTTAGCCTTAAAACAGTCGAGCCATAACTACAATTTGCAGTTTTCCTCCATGTTTTGGTCTTGTAAGCACAATTAGAAACAGAAATAAAAACATTTTTTTTTTTTTCAATTAAAATGTCAGACATTGTGAAGATAAACGTGGTACTAACACTCAGCACAAAACTAGGATCATTACAGAAAACAAGGAGGAAATAATCAGCTGGCTAAAATCACTGTTAAAATTTAAACCTTATTGTTAAAATTGAGGGTTTAATAATAGAAGTAATCCCTCGTAGAAATAACACAAACAGACACACACACTTCATCAAAGACATAACAAATGACACGCTTACAATTTGAATCCTAAACGATTCAGTCTGGGCACCAAACTCAGCTACAAACTCAGATTCACATCTAAACACACCTTCTTTAACCAGTGGCAACTAACCAGCCGAAAGCACTGTGTTTCCTGAGCGGCAGTGTGTTAACAACTGTGACATATAAAGGTGAGTGTATGCACATAAAGTACACATACCTCTGTACTTTAGGCAGTATAAATATGTCTACAGCTCTTAAATAAAACTCTGTTAAATCTGTTTATGTTATTATCTGTGTGCAGGTGGTTATACTGTGGGTGTGTGTTTATGAATCTGTAGATCATCTGTTAGAAAAAGGCCAATCAAGAGTTAAACAATACACAGCCTGATATATATTTACTATTTAGACAATAAAAATGTTATAAAATGCTATATATATTTTACAAAGATACAGGATATATGATGAAATGCACTAAATAATGAACTTATACATAGTTAGACATAATACTTGCGCACAAAGCCTGAAAAGTTTCTTTTATTTAAGCATTTTGTTAGTTCAGCTACAGATCTGACTCTTAATTCTGTGGGAAACTAAAATCATCTTAAAGTAAGTAAATATACCTTTGTATTTCTTGTTATGAAACTGCATATTGTATCATGTTTAACATGATCTTACTCCAGATGGACAGACATGTTTGCTTCCTTTAAGCATTAAGCCAAATTACAGTAAGTGAGTACACCGCTTACATTTCTACAAATATGCTGTTATATTTTTTCATGGGATAACACTATAGAAATTAAACTTGGATATAACTTACACTATACAGTGTTCAACTTGTATAGCAGTATAGATGTACTCTTCTCTGAAAATAACTCAACACACAGCCATTCTATTTCTCACATCATCCGAGAGTTCTTTGCCATGAAGTGCCATGTTAAATACCTATGCCAGTTTGAGAGCATTGTACTCAACACACCAAATTTAACAGCCCTGCTCACCATACACACCCAAGACTTTGTGACACTACTGAGTCAGAGTGGGACAACGACACAATTGGGCACATTTTTAGACATGTTCACTGTGAGGTGTATTCACTTGTTTTGCGAGCTATTTAGATATATACAGCTCTGGAAAAAAAAAAAGAGACCACTTAAAGATTGTTTTTTGATTTTACCAAATTGAAAACCTCTGGAATATAAACAAGAGGAAGATGGATGATCACAAGCTATGAAAACAAGCTGAACTGGTTGAATTTTTGCAATAGGAGTGGCATAAAGTTAATCAAAAGCAGTGTGTAAGACTGGAGAAGAAGAACATGAAAATCAGGGTTATTCCAAAAAATATTGATTTCTGAACTTATATTATTTGAGGTCTGAAAGCTCTGCATCTTTTTTGTTATTTCAGACATTTCTCATTTTCTGCAATTAAATGCTCTAAAAAACACTATTTTTATTAGTAATTTCGGAAAAATGTTGTCCGTAGTTTATAGAATAAAACAACAATGTTAATTTTACTCAAACATCTACCTACAAACAGCAAAATTAGAGAAAGTGATTTAGAAACTGAAGTGGTCTCTTCAGGTAAATCTTTACTGCTATACAAGCTGAACACAGACTACTGAACACTGTTGGAATCAGTAGAGCGCAAATGATTTACAGTATTTTTAGACTAGTTATTTATTGTAGATGTGATGATGGAAACTGCAAAATGAAAAATTTTGAAAAATCTCATAATGAGAAACATGTCTGCCACTTACCTGGTTGTTTTAGAGGCGTTTAATTTACACTGCAGCTATGAGGATAGCCAACAAGCAATATAACATCCAAATTAGCATCAGTTAGAATGGAGCTCCTGCATGTCTAAATCATCACAAATGCTCTTTAAATAGAGTGAGGTTGTTTAGTTACTGCAATCAGGGTTAATATCACTTCTAGCTCTATCTAAAGAAACAGAAACATCTTCAGACAACAAACTACATTTGGAGTAAAACCAGTGAAACTGTGTGGTTTAATACAATCTTCAGATATAAAATTAGATATATAAACAGGTTAAAAGATGATTTCACTTTCCAATATATCATTTCATAGTTATTAGCACAAATTAAAATAATAAATGATCATCTTGATTGTGGTTATGTTCTTTCTGTCTGCCCAGAATGAAAGTGAAGCTAAAATAGGCTACTCTGAAATCTTGATCGATGCTATTTACCCGTACATAATAAAACGTATCTTCTGAGAACTGTCTGCTGTTTTCCAGCTGTGAACAGATTTTTGTCCTGAACTAAGCTTTTAAGAAAAAGAAAAAAACACACCTAGCTCAGACATGCTGGATTACCTGCTTTAAACCTTTATATATATATATATATATATATATAAAAAAACAAAAAAAAAATATGGAGTGAATAAAACAAACACAACACCGCAAAAATCACATCTCTGTGAGTGACATATAGGTCTGATGTTTCTTATTAAAAGATTGTTGTAAACATATTATATTAGTAATCACTTGTTTCTGAATATTAACCTTATTTTAAGTAATTTTATCCATTGAAACTCATATTCTGACAGATATTAAGGGCTGTTTCAAGAAATACTGAAACAAAAAATTATAAATGTCTGCATTAAAGGAAGAGTTTAGCGCATTTAATCAGCAAAGACATGTTTGGTATCTGACTTTTTGTCAGATGAGTTTCTAATCATCACTAGACAATATTATTGCCATTTTAATTTCATGGATATAATGATACAACAGCATAATATTTCAGTTTTTGTGTGAACGGTTAATTATGGTAGAAATATTTTGGATGAGGTATACTTTTTCTCTTACCCAGGCATTGTTATAGCGTCACTAATGCATCTTTCATTGCACAGCTGGCTAAAATATTGGTAGTTTATCTATATATAAAAACACATGATATCATTATCAAAAAACCTATTGAGTTCATGTCCATTTATTGTACAATAAATCAATAATGTAATCTTTGTGACAGACCTACCAATCTTATCTTCATAAACACAAATTAAAAACATCTTAACATATTTTCCGCAACAATCTCAGAAAAAAAAATGGTTTTAAAATTGGTATTTAATCTATAAATCCAAAAATAGTTTGTCTCCACAGAGCTGAACAGTGGAAAACAACGGAATCACTTTTGCCTCAGCACAGTACGCAGTTTTATTCCAATTTTGGGATAAATGTTTAAATAATAATATAATGTTAGTTTATTTTTATTCAATTTCTTTAAGTAAATAAAGAAGCATGTCTGATACCAAACATTATGTTTATATGATTTTTACCAAACTGAACCTTTAATATCTTGAAACATACTTGAATAAACTGAATATTTTGAATGATATTATTGCAAATGGAAAAGCTTTATGTAAATGTTACATAAACAATTGTGTCACTATCTGAACATATATCATATATCAGAATATATACAAATGTTTAATTTAGCTGCTCGTCTATTTGAGAACAAATTATTAGCTGTTAAAAACTTAAACACTATTAGTGCCCATTTGATTTGACTTGATCCAATGTTAGTACTTATTTATAGTCAGATCTGGATTTTTTATATTTCAATAAAAATTATGTGATGAGTCTCTATTTAAACTAAGTTATTTGACTGTTTTAAGAAATATTTTGAATTGTGCACAGAGAACTTGAGGATAATTTATGAGTTACAGATAACATGGTAATAATCTGTTTGGGGAAAGTCTGTTTGGGCTGGAACTGGAGACGCAGGCTATAGAACTGATATCTGGGATGTGCGTTTTGTGGTTCTGCTGATCAGCTGTGTAAAGTTTTGTGAGAGTCTCACGGTTCCTGTTTGATGAAGAACCCGTCTGGACTGCTGGAGTCCAGTGCCGAGGAGCTCTGCCGGAAGGGAAAATCATCTGCTTTAGCACTTTCATCCTTTAGCTGAACAGCAGCAACTACAGACACACAGACAGAGAGCATCCAGCATTAATGACGCATTTTGATTCATCTTTTATACTTGTATAATATAATTAAAAAACCCTGAAAATTAAATTTAAAAAACATTTGAACTATAACTAAAAAATACGTATGGGTACAATATAAACACAACAAGTAGAGTGTATTTAAACAAAAGTAGAGCATTTCAAAGAAATTCCTTTAAATGTATCTGAAACCTAATGAAAAAAGTTATTCTTTTCCCTACAAAGATTTCATAAATGATATCATAATTAATTCTCAAATGATAAGGTTTCAGGCTTAAGCCATTTCTTTAAGATTCAGGGCTTTTTTTTGTTCTCAAGCAACAAGCAAAAGTAAAAAAGATTTAAAATTAGACTGTAATATCCTGTAATATACAAATATGAAAACACTCACAGGTCTGTAAGTATGGACATAAGTTTGTCACACATTTTCCATATCTTTATGTTCTACATCACGACAATGGATTAAAAAAGAAACAATCAATGTGATTGAAGTGCAGACTTTGCTTTAATTTAGGGTGGTTAACAAAAATGCTGCTTTAAACCTAAGAATTACACACAGTTTTACACAGCTCATACATATCCATAGGTTTACATGTCACTGCACAAACTAAACTATATTTATGAGGAGCATTTTTATATTTTAAAGTAAATTCTTCCTGCAGTCTGAAACCCACGGAGTCGCCAATTTTCTCTGTTAAGACCTTATGATATTTACTGCAGCTGTTGCTGCTTATTTTGGTGGGTTTTCCCCAATTCCCAATTTCCCAAAAAGAAATGATGCCCAGCTGGATTGAGGTCATGGGACTGGCTTTTGGGTCATTAACCATCTATACTGAAAGAAACATCCTACCACTTATGAAGAATTTGACTGAATGTGAGCAGAACAAATAATTATAAACATTTTAGAGTCAAT
The DNA here is from genome assembly GCF_023375975.1 of Astyanax mexicanus. Taxonomy (NCBI): domain Eukaryota; kingdom Metazoa; phylum Chordata; class Actinopteri; order Characiformes; family Acestrorhamphidae; genus Astyanax; species Astyanax mexicanus. The sequence continues at coordinate 32,180,353 of NC_064410.1, read as the reverse complement.
TCTGCGACTTCTGTGAGTACATCTTTATAATAATGAACTTCAATGTCCCAGTTTCATTCAGCTATACATGTTCATGACATAACAGTGTCTGTACCATATTTAAATGTATGACAGAGGATGTGGAACACTTTAGATCATTAACCATTCAGTTTAATTTTAGCTGAATCTATTTAAAGCACTTTTTCCAGATCTGATCAGACTCTGTTAGAGTGGTCTAAATGGACCTTTCTGTTCTTACGAGTTACCAGTGGTTTGCATTTTAAAGTATTTAAAGAAAATCTCTGTGATGTCTCTAATAAATAGACCTTACCAATCATATGATTATCTCCTGGATATGGTTCTTGATTAATTGTGACGAGCTTTTTCTTCACCGAGGAAAAAACATCATGTACTTTAATTGTCCTCTAGGGTCTTAAAAGCCTTTTGGCATTGCTTAGATTTCTGTTATTTCCCTGACAAGGTTTTTTTTTTCATCAGCATTATAATGGCCTCCTTTTTTTGGCAGCACATTGAGTTTTGATTAACAGCTCCTAAATTCATAATCAGAACTTGGATTTAACTCTAGACTTTTTATAGCCTTTTTTTTTTTAAACAAAACTTTAATCAAAACTTTAATCACATCTCAATTGTTGCATTTCAAATCCACTGATTTTGTTGCAAATTAGGTGGTGCATTAGGCATGGTGCCAATATGTTTATGTTTACCTGCTATACCTGAAATAATGCTCTATTCTACTTGCAATACTGAGCGTTAAGTCGAGTTTGACAATACTGTATGTAGATTATGAGGTGAGGGTCACCTGGTGTGTGGTTGGGGGTGGAGTCTCTATCAGCAGAGCTGAGAGGAGTGTTTGTGGGGCCGGATGAAGGAGAGGTTGCTGATGAATAATGGGGTGGAGTCATATTCTCATCTCCACAAAGGTTCCCTTGAGGAAGCCCCGTCACACACAGGGCCACCGGCCGCTTACCGATGGGAATCTTCCTTTCTGCAAAATTAAGAGCAACTTTTAGTGCACTTGTTCAGATAATCCAAAATTATACTGATACACAGTAAAAAAAAAAAACAGTGAAAAAAAAAAAAACAATTTAAACCAAATGTTAACTGCTATAATAAATTCTCTACAACGTTTAGAAATGTAAAAATGTTTTCATCTTTCATCTATTGGATCTTATTCTCCTTATGAGCTCAGCTAAGTGACTGTTCAGATAAATGTCTTTTTAAAACTGATAAAAATGAACAGCATCTATTCTGATTGGTTGTCCTGTATTGTCTGTTTTAAGAAGCAGTCCATTCTGAAACACTTAACACCTCAGCCCTTGTAATGACTCAGATTAGGAAATTAAAAATAAAGAGGAACAGGAGGTGACAGAAGTGCTGAGATAGAGTGTGGAATGTGGCCTACTTTTCTTTTGCCCTTTATACTGCTGGGACTTCTTCCTCTGCTTTGTAACGCCTGAAGAGAGCTCCCGCGATGCTGAAAAGAAAAAAAAAAAGAACAGAGAATGATGATGATGCACCTACTGACACTCAGTCAGAGCACTAACACTGCGCCACCTTTTTTAAACAGCAATTTTCTCACTCAAAAAAAAAAAAAAAATCAGGAGATCAGTTATGCACAGGAAACAAGACTGTAATTACTTGCTTCAAGTGAGTCATTAACGGCAGTGCTTGTAAAACTGCAGTATTGATACAGAGGTAGGGAGAAGCAAAAAGGTGATTGATTGCAAATATAAATTTTAAACATTTACTCTGGCTTTTGTCTCAGATAAATCCACAATTCATGATTTAAACCATTAGAAAGGAAACTAAGGCATTTTTGTACAGGGATAATATACATGCTTTAAAAAGAAAAGAACTCAAAGACAGGAAAGAAAATGTGCCCCAAATACCACCACTGGTAGACCCAACACTGCCCTGTTACATAAAGAGCGATATCAAGCTCCAATTTTGCTTCAGATATAAAAACATGCACAAGAGTATGTGAGCATCTTTCCACAGTGAGTAGACGACTCTGAAGCAATATATTGTGCAGTCCTAATTTCAGTCGCTCATCGCAATCACAATGTGAACGAGCATTAGTCTTATCGCAGGATGTGCAACTGTCACATAAGGCAAATATTTTCTAGTTTTTTTTGCTCCATCAAACACATAATTAGCTTTTCTCATTGTCCATGAAATCCTGTGTCCAAAATGACAAAATTTATTTTCCACAAAAAAATCTGCAAAAATAGCAAACACACAAATCAAAAAAGAAGCTTCTACTTCTATGATTTAAAACTGATGGGGGGAGTTGCCAATGCTTTTTGTCACCTGGGGGTTGTCTTAGTTTTGAGGTGGGGTTGTTTTGGGAGCAAAGAGAGCGCCCCTGCGAGCGAGGGAGTTTTTTTTTTCTTGCTGAGGAGTTCTGTTCAGGTGAAGTAAATTGGAATATTTTCACTCTTGTCTCGGTTGTTTTTCTTTAATTCCTCCAAGTAACACCGTTCAGTTACATTACTGTTAATATGTTTTATAACTGTAGTATTTTAATGTTTTTTTCTGGTGTGCACCATCTCTATATTACCCTTTCTCGCATTATTCTCCCACTTCTCACCGCCTGCGCTTCTGCACAGATCTGATTGGCAGAGGAGAGTGTTTGGTGATCTTAAAGCACACGTGATTGGTCTGTAAGCTTACTGCGCTGTAAAGAACGTAAACCATAAAGACAATAAATGTTCCGCCTCTTTAAATAAACACTGTCAGAATTAAATCCTTCTCAGTAGTTTATCGGATTGGTCCGGATTAGACAACGTCTGGGTTCGGACCCGGACTGCGGTCCGCCTATTAGTGACCCCTGTGTATAGGTGTAGAAAAAACTTTCTAAAGATTTAAGTCGAAACAATAAGTGTGCAGAAAAGAATGTGAAAGACCTTTGTCATTTTGTGTGTCTGGTTTTGTCTTATTGCTAAAAAATGAATAGTTTTGAATAAAAAAAGCCTTGGAAATGGATTAAAAAAAATTACAAACCTTTGTCTGTAGATCAGGTTACTGCATTCTATATTGCAGCATTTACACAACACACAGCACATTCAGACTTTCATTATAACAACCAGAAACAGGCAGAGAAACACAGATAACTCTGTAACTATTGGAGGAATGAAGGAAAAGAGGTCTGGCTGACCCACATGGCAAAACCTTTAGCTCAGCTTAATACTGAACTCACAGTTTTACCAGAAAAGAGTAGAATAAGAGGTCTGACAGGTAAAGCGCAGTAATAAATTCATTGCTAAGATGAGAAACTAAAAAGCCGCTTGTCTGGGCCGTACAGTGATGCTACTGGATTACTAAAAAAATAGGTTCACAGCGCTGTATCAGCATTGCGGCCTTCCACTCACCCTGCATGGCGGGCGGCTGTAGCTGGTACCCGGTCAGTTGGCACCAGCCCACAGGGTAAAGGTCTGGCGACTCACAGTCGACCCACTGATCATATTCATCCTCCCAGCCGTCAAAATGGATCCGCAGTAACCTGTGCACGATCCGGGTCACCGTGGCAACACACACCAGCCGAGGCTCCATGAGGTCCACTGCCTCCAGCTTCATTCCAGGAACAAAGCCGTGGTTGGGGACGTCCTACACACGCACATAGAGACGGAGAGTGAGAGAGATTTAGCACAGCACTTACAACACTTACAACACACCAACACACTGTTACCATAAACACTGCTGTCTAGAAGTTTCACAGACGAGCGAGACACTCAGGCTCAGAATCATAAAACTTAGTATCCATTCATAAAGTTACTGTAGCAGTGTTTTTAATGCCAACATTTTCTTTACTGCTGCAATATTTCTATCAAATCTAGTATGCGTATTAATAACCAAATTCCAGTGACAGTTTGGGACTGAACATCTCAGAACCAGGGTCATGAGTTCTAATTAATTATCTTCTCTTATCAGAATTGCCAGTTTAAAACCCCTTTTCTCTTAACAAGACAAGTCCAGCCTTACCTTGTTAAAGAGCTTCACTGGAGCTGCCACTGAACTGGTGTCCCTGAGGTAGTCAAACCATCTGTACGGGAGTTTAGTGTAGCCTAGAGAGAAAGAGAGAGAGGAAAAAGAATGGACTTTACTTCAGCTGTATAAATGCTGATTAATGGCTTTAATATCAGTGACTGTATTACATTCAATAATGTTTGTTCCTTAGAAATGTCAGTCAGTCAGTCAGTCATTATCAACCGCTTTATCCATTAAGGGTCGCGGGGGGTGCTGGAGCCTATCCCAGCCGGCATCGGGCGGAAGGCAGGATACACCCTGGACAGGCCGCCAATCCATCGCAGGGCCCTTAGAAATGTTTGCTGTAAAATTAACAGTACAATACGTAATAATAGTATTAGACATGTGGGAACTTCATACCACGGGGCGGAGTGAGCTCAATGCTGTTGATTTCACAGAAACCAGCAGGGAAGATGGAGGGAGAGGTGCTGTGGTAGCAGATCCAGTCTGAACCATCCGCTGCCTCCGAGCCATCGATCCCAATCATGAGGTAACCATCCGCCAAAACCTGGGAGTGAAACAACAGTGATCAGTGAGTGAATAATGCATGAGCTAAAGAGTCATTATTTTTAAAAAACAGATCCCAGACAACATGCTGATGTGGGACTCATAAAGGTGGGTTCTAGGTGAACTAGGTGAGTTTCTGGTTGGCATGGGAATAAGGTGGGAGATGGGAACCATTTGGGTGTCGCAAATGGTCTCTATGATAGTAGCCCACCTTAATTTCACATGGGTCACATCTAGGACAGGGCCTATATTTAATACATCCTGGTCCCTGAAATCACTGACATCTATATGTGTTAAGCTACCATAGAACTAGTGCTGGACGGTTCATACGGTATACCGTAAGGGAGTTTAGTCATACCACTAGAGGTGATGCAGAGCACCACCAAAGAAGATACCGCTAAATAAGGCCAGCCAGTTAGCATAACAAGCTAACACACTGAAAGCTTAGCTATGTGGAGCCTGAACACTCGCCCCTCGCTCCATCCTGCCTGAGAACAGCACTTTATTCCACAGACAAAACCAGAAACGGTCCTGAGTACAGAATCATTTATTTATTAAGTGATAATACTCCCTAAAATATATTAACAATGTAGCTTGAAGGATAATTTTAATGCACACTGAATTTATATGTTAACTGGAGAAAGAAGACAATTGTGGCAGATTTTAATACTGTAATTTTAATAATGTAATATTTTATAATAAAAATACAGTGACATACAGTGAAACTGTCAGAATCTTGAAAAATACAGTGATATACATTTTTGGTCATACCGCCCAGCAATGTTAAAATTGTTAAAATTGAATGCTAAATATATACACATCCATAACCAACAATTTTTAACTATCTAAATCACCACTGTGTAGTTAATGGGTTATTCTGTTCTAACTGAACTAGAGTTGCACGGTGTACCGAAGGTTCGATTCTTTTTCGATACTACGTCATCACAAACGATTCGGTTCTTTAGCGTTCGATGCTTTCAATACTGTATATAGCCCAGTCACTAGCTTCAAATGAGTCAAATTAGTAGGCGCGATTTGATTCAGTTCATAAGAAAACTGATTCACACCGCAGCAGTCGGTGAGGCAGGATTCAGATAAACTTAGTGTTCTGAACAAATGAATCGATTCACGCGCAAGCCAGCAGAGCAGCAGCGAGTGTAGAATGGCGACGGCTAAAATAACAGATGTCTCTCGTCCGCTACTTGTGGACAAAACGGGCGCGAGGAGTGAAGTGTGGGAAAATAGTCTGAGATGTAGGCATCTGTTTTTTATTTCTATTTATATTTTTAAATAAAATAACGAAAACTGAAAGTGAAACTAAACTACTTTATTTATTAGCGCTGTTTTCACTCCCGCAGTTGTACAGCGTGGGGTGTTGTGCCGATTCTGTCCGCGAAGCGGGAGTCGGATTCAGTAGCGGATTCGGCACAAGCGCGGCGGCACCTCGCGGTCCGCGGTGTTAGTTGTAAGCGCTCGCGCTAGCCGCAAAATACGACAGAAAACACTGAGGGACCTGCAGACTTATGTGTGGGACTAGAATATGACCACGAGGAGATAAAAGAGAACCTTTACCTGTGAGTAGCTCACATCAGAACACGCAAATCTCTCTCACTCTCTCTCTCGCTGTGTCTCTTTCTCTCTGTCTCTCTCTCTCTCGCACGTGAACGCCTCCGCGTTTGACCTGCAGCACTGTGTTGAGCTGTTCTTAAAAATAATTTTAATTAAATAATAGTTCTATGCTTCTATGTTACAGTGTTATTTAACATAATAGCAGACAAGCACCCTGATCTCTACAAAGAGCTGAGAAGTCGACAGGTTAGTGGAGTTAGTCAAGATACACTCTGTCTGTAGCTTTACTAAGATTTACTAGCGACTGCTTATTAAAAACGGTAAATGGTTGATTAATAAAACGGAGCAGTGAGTGTTAAAATGAACATAACATTGTAATGTTCTTCTGTCTCTTTATTTTCCTTATTCAGAACTTAACTTCTGCCCGCCCGTCAGGTTCACATAGTCAGGCTACCATTACCTCTGGTTTTAGTTTTAGTTTTTAGGAAGTGTTGTTTCATTTAAGAATAAAAACGTTTGCACCTATTGTTCAGTGTTCAATCCAGTTCAGTCAAAAATAAACATTTTATGTTCAGATATTTTTATTGTTTTTTTTTTCTTCCAAGTATCGTTTTGGTATCGAGAATCGTGATACTACAGTTGGTATCGGTATCGAATTCAAAATTTTGGTATCGTGACAACCCTAAACTGAACACTAAGTGTTGAATTAGGTAAGAACCTTTACATTTCTACACTAAAGAACTGGCTGTGTCTTTTTTTCACATCTTAAACCAGACTTTTCAGCTTGGCTTAACGATATAGTAAGCGTTAGGGCTTTAAAATTACTATGGAGTCCTTTCAGTAGGAGACTGGTGCTTGACAACAGAACCCCAGGAGAAATTCCAATTGATTCCAGCTGAGCAACCCCACTGGTATGAACTGGTTACCAATATCTGTTTAACGCTTTTATTAAATACACTACTATTAAACTATTGGTGATTTCTTCTGGTTTTATCTGGTGTAAAAAAAAACCTTCCAAATTAATTCCATTATAGTAACTTGTTTGCAGTTTGATCATGCTTGTTTTGGGCCAAAAAACATCCTTATTTTTAAAACACTGACATTAGAACTCATTAGTCTCATGTGGTTAACTGCTTTATTATTGCCTAGAATGAACAAAGCACTAACCTTTCTGACCGTGGCAACACAAATGGTTGAGAGATTGAGGGGATCGATGGCCTCCAGCTTCATCCCATCCTTAAACCACTCTCCACTCTGATCCACATCTTTCACCTACACACACATACAGTAAACAACATTTACACCACACACCTGGACAGCCTCTTCCCGCAGTAATGGGTATGAATGCACCAAATATTTGGATCAAAAATATGTCTGAGAATGGCAATATATAATTTTGTGTTCGGATGATTAAGTGAAAAGACTGAATAATTTTACAGAACAATCACTTGTTTATTTAATTTAAGATGTATTAACTTTGTTTTTTTTAATCCCCTGTAAATAAATCTCAGACAAAATGCATTTAGATTATTTAATTGATTCAATGGTAAAATTACAAATGTTTGTTATTCTGTACTCAAATGTTGTTGGATTTTGCCTGAGTTGGTTAAACTCAGCAACATAAGTTCCCCTGCTGCCTTAAAAAGCTGAGTTAACTCGATAAACTTGAAACTTGATAAAAACATTTGTATCAACTCAAGATGTTAAGTTAAACAAGTTGTTCAAATACTCATTACTTATTGTTTCAACTTGATGCACTGAGTTAAAACAACTCAAGTGTTTAATTTGTCCTTTTTAAAAAATGATCTGTTTAGTCAAATAAACTAACAATTCAGCTTTATTTTAACACACACTTACAAGTTAGTAAAACTTCAGTAATATTCACATAACTTATCATTTTAAGTTAACCATAAGTATTAGCAACATTTTTAACATTATTATTTAACTGCCAATACTGACAGTATAATGCTGGGGCAGTATAAGAGTAGCTCTGTAGCTCAAAGCAAGCAAACTGTGATCACTCGGAACACAGAACAAAGTTAATTTGCTCTAAAAGCCTACAACACTGAGGCCTGTTAATCAACACATATATTATATTACTGCACGCCCAGAATAAGGTAGCTTTGGGCAACAGACACCACAAAGATGGTAAGTAAGGGAGCGGCCACATCCAATATGCAGATATATGGTACCAGGAACCAATAGGAAAGCTGCATGAACCAACACTGTAGAAAGAGCTAAAAGTTGGTTGAAATCACATTTTTTCATTGGCTCAACAAACATTTTTAAGTTTTCCGGTTGAAAACAATTGAGTTGTACTGGCCGGTGAGTTCACTCACCTTAATAACATTAGTTCTTCTGACTAAAACACAGAATTACTTTTTGGAGTGTTGGTGACTCACGCAGCTGAAAGTAATCCCCTTTAGTTTTTTGCTCCTTGTTATTATTAACTACTATGCGTCGGTTAAAAAGTGTTTAGCCCAATGTACCCACAGTTTTAATGTTCTAAAAAGTACTCCAGTCTTTTCTAACTTGCTGCCTATCACTCTACCTCTCTGCATTTTCAAATCTTCACACTTTCATTTTTTTTAACCAATAACTTAAAAACGTAAGTTGAATAAACTTGGGTAAATTTGAATAACTCACAGGAAGTTAAGACAATATGTTATTTTAAGTTATTTTTATGTAAAACGAAGGAACTTGAGTTCAATATACTAAACTTGTCATGGCAATTGGAATTGAAAAGAACAAATAAGTTCACATAACTTAATGTGGCTGTAATGTTTTACAGTGCACAGTTAATTTGTCAATCTATTTGACTGTGCTAAACAAATTAAATATGGGTGCATTTGAGGGATTGAGAGACATTTTGGGCTTTGTATTTTTACAACAATGATAGCCGAGCATCTCCTAAAAAAGCACACAGATACAAAACGTGCATATTGGTTGACTGACTGCATCTGTTCATCTGAATTGGCTGAAATCTGTTAAAATATCTCAGTTTTTACTCCATGTGTATATCTACAGTGTATCACCTTAGCAAACAGCCGTCCTGGAGCGTCCATCAGACCGTCCATCTTCTTCGTCACATCTGTAAACACAACACACTGTTATTGTAGAGAAGCAAAACAGCACATTCCCCCATATTTACACCTGTAGAGAGTGTTTAAAGGGAACAGTTACATAGTCAAACCATCTTAATCAGCTTTTCTAAGCTCTGTTTATTTATGTGTATTTACTGCTTCTATTCCTTATCATTATCTTTTTTACTGCTAACTTTTCACACAGTATTTTGAGCAAACAAAACTGACCTTTAAAACAATATACCAAGCAACCACTTTTTACACCACAGGAACAACCTTAAATAGTCGAGCCGGGCAACATAATTTTTCCTTTTGTGATTAACTTGTTATTGTGGTAAATGGTACGGATCTCTGAGTATACTGTTGATTTCATCAGTGCTTTAAAAACACACTGGCCAACTGCACATTTGATTACTGAATGTGCAATTACTGCAGTTTAATATAATAAAATAAATCTTGATATTTGAATAACTGTAGTATTTAATTAGTGTTTATGAATCTGCTATGCATTTTGTCTGCATGTAAAATTATGATAGTGTATCATGAATATATCCATTATTTTTGGGTTTTCACGGTCATCGAATCAATCAAGGGTTCTTCAACTTTTCTTTAGTTAAAGCAGCACTAGGTAGGATTTTCTTGACTTTTGATCTTTTTAAAGAAGTAAAATTACAGCTTGAAACTCACTGCAGCGCTGCATTGAGGTGTAATAGGAGGAATAGCGGTCCTCTCGTGTCTGTGCCGGAGCTCCTCTGAGCTCAAACCAGACTCTGTACGTTTTCCTAGGCGGCCGCGACCAACGCTTGGAGAACTGCGACCTGCTTTCCGACCTTTAGTTCTAACAGTTGTACAAGGACTACTGGTTCATTCTTTACAAACTAACATACAGACACTCTGGCAGAAGCTGATAAGAGACCGAATATGTCTGTGAAAGCCAGAAAACGAGAAAGAGAAACTACTCCGCCTGAAACATTTATTACACTCTACAACTGTAGGGGGAGCCCACGAGCACAAAATCTCTATCCTACCTAGTGGAGCTTTAAGGCAGATAAAAATTGAGATCCTGCTTAAAACCTAAGTCTCTGCAGTTCTGTGTGCAGACTGACCGGAGCGTTTGAAGCGGTGTCCGATGCTGCGGGACCAGCCGATACTGTGGATGAGGGGGCTGTACATGTGACACCAGAAGTCGTCTGATCCATCATGGCTTTCCTCATAGACGAGTCGAAGACGTCCCCCGATCACCTGCTGAACCAGAGCCACCCGCGTCCGACACAGATGAGCCTTATCCACCACCTCCACTCGCATCAGCTTCTTAAAGGGAAACTGCATACTTTCCTGGACCTGTGGGGTGAGAATGGGGTGGAAAGAAGAAGCAATTTTAATGTTAGAAAACAGAAAAACTGTACTTTCCATTTGTACACAGGTTTAACACATTGGAATATAAAGCAACATTTTTACCGCTAGTAAAAATTCAAATAAGGGGTGGCAATGAATGTGAAAAAATATGTTTGTTTTATTTAACTACACCCTAAAAACTGCTGGGCTGAGCCTGTTGGGTCATTTATGCTGTGGCAAAAAAGTAAAACTAGGTGATAGTATACAAAAAGTTTTCCTGAATTGAAAAAAAAAAAAACAATCCACCTTGGGGAACATTACTGACTTTCTATTAGCAAAAATATCAAATCATTAAACAATCAATCAAATAAACAAATAATATCAAATTAAGGGAACTCGGCAAAACAGCCTTTTACTTTTCACTGGCAGAATAATTGGCATGTTCCCTGTCTATGTATACTATAATTAGCTATAAAAAAAAATGCAATTAATTCCTTGCTTACATTTTTCACATTCCTCACTTTTACTCAGAAATAATTTAATGCCTCCCCTCCTAAAATTCCAGACATTTTAAGACATTTTTAGACATTGAATATGTAAAACTAAATGTAAGATATTTTAAGTCTTTTTAAGGACCCGCGGGTACCCTGGAATTTGTGATTAGTGATTGGATTACTCACAGTAACACTCAAATAGATTGTACATGGTTTACCTGCAGTGTGTGTGTGTTTTTTTGTGTGTGATAGAAATTGACAGGGACACGAAGAGATCATCACCTTGAAGGAAAAGTCGGCTGGCAGTGTTTTGGATCCGGTGAGTCGTTTAACCAGGAACCCCTTCCAGTTCGTCACTTTGTGCTGAATTGCTAGATGGTGGAAAAGAGATTTATTTACTAAAAAACTTTTAAGCATACTTTGAAATTATTTTTTTCATTCTGGTACATGGTAGTAGAGAATTTACCTGAGCCAATTTAAAAGCCATAAATCATGAAAACAAAGCACGATTTTCTTCATGTCTTACATTTGGGTGGAACAAGAGGTTTCCCTCCAGAAGCACACCAGCCCACCGGGTGGATATCTGGAACACACAGGTTACACCAGAAATCCTGCCCAGAGTCACCGTCGAAGCCTTCATACCGCAACAAAGCCTTAAAACCTACAGAGACAAATTTGGAGATTTTATAATATACAAAATTTTAAGGAATCATAGTGAACACCCATTTATGACTTTACATTTTAAACTATTCAAATTAAAATTATTTAATATTTTAAACACTTTGAAATAAAGGTTTAGCATTTGCATAGACCTATACACACAGTATAAAACATGGAAATACTGGACCCAAAATAAGTCCAGCAGCAGTGTTTGAGGGTTTTACCTGCCAGTTTGACGATGCTGGCAATCCAGTAAACTTTCATGGGTAAATTGCTGTCAGAGTTCAGCACCTCCACCCTGATGCCCTCCTTGATGTCTTCCCAGGAGTTTCCCATTGGAACCTGTGAGTGAAACATGTTTAATAAAATGATTAATAATTCATAATAGATTATGAGTAATTACCAATAGATAACAAATCATTTGTAGTAAATACTAAATAATTGATTGTAAATACTTAACAATTCATAGCCGATACTGAATAATTCATAGTAGATACTTAATACTTTATAGTAGATTCTGAACAATTAATAGAAAATACTAAATAAATAATTGTAGACACAATAATAATACATATATAAAAACAAATAGCAACAGATGAATTATCTATGTTATTCCACTAGGCTGGAGTTCAGAAGGTGGATTCTATATGAACTCACATGTTTAAAGCAGCTCACTGGCGCCCCCATCATGTCTCCACTGCCAATGTAGTTTCCCCAGTCAAAACTGTCCACTGGAAGAGCTGGAAGGGAATAGGAAGGTCAAATATGGTCTGATACCTCTCAGTGGTGTCCTTAATTAAAACAATGTACTTCTACAATATGTACTATGTACAGAATAACTCCAGATTAGACTATATAATAATGATTTCTGATCATTATTCTGTGATACATGGTATTTACTTACATACATTGTATTTTATTGAAAAGAGCCAAATGCTTAGCTTTCTACTACATTAACCGGTAACACTTTACAATAAGGGTAAATTAATTAACAGTACTAACAACATAATGTCCCAGCTAATACTTAGTTGACACTATTAAGCCATTACTAACCAGTACATTATTAAGCATTCAAATTTAATAATGTTTAATAACGTTTTAACTACTAGCAATACAAAAAGTTGACATTATTTAACCATTTAATTTTTATTACTACTATAACTGCAGTTGACAAACATTGACTAACTAGCTATATAGCTGACCTGTCAGCTGACAGAACCAATTTGGTGACCATACTAGATTTTCGCTCATGCTAATTTTCACTTAAATGTCTTGCAAGCTGCAATGTCACAGCCAAAACTGTTAGAAATATGTTACTTACTAATTTATTTGTTTGATTTTTTTTTCATTTCTACTATATCTGTAGCAAGTTCATCACATTATAGTCTACTATTTTTATTTTTAATGCCACTGTTGTTGGCTGTGATTAGTGTGTGCAACACTGATTTTAATTATTTAAATACTGAATTTTATGTGGCCAAAACTCTGCAACATAGTTGTTTTTATCCTACAGTTTAGTAAAGACACCCACTATAAATAACCCAAAGCACTCTGTAGACTAGCAAACTTAGAAAGCTTAGACCTGATATGCACATCAAATGATCAGGCTGTCACAGTCAGAGGTCTATAGAATCACGACTATCCCCTACAACATAGGTCGGGAATAGCCGGCCCGCAGGCCAGATGTGGCCCACAAGCGTGAAACATCTGGTCTGTGAGGTTGTTTGAAATATAATGAACGATAATGAAAAAAAAAATAATAATAAAAAGCTTCTCTGGCAAGCTTTAGTTTACAAGACTTCACTGTTTCTCTGTCGTGCTCTGCGTCACTTTAGTTTCCGCCCAGTCTTGTTTTTCTGCCCGTTCTCGGGCTCCCTTTCTCATTATTAGGACTTTTTTCTCAGCTGTTACTCGATTCAAAAGCCGGGGCAGTGGTAGTATAGTGGATTAGGATCCTAAAGACCCGGGTTCGATCGCTGCGTGAGGAGAAGTGTATTTATTTATTTTTTCCTTTCTTCCTGGGTTTACCTGCTTCATTTTCCAAAACAGATTTTTTTTGTGGCCCACCAGGTAATGGCTTGAAAAAAATCTGGCCCGCGGCCAAAACTAATTGCCGACCCCTGTTGTAGAACATAACCTCTCCCGGTCTCACTCTCTTACCTCATAAGTTCTGTACTTGTCTATATGTAAAACTAGTTTGCCTGTAATAACTAGCTTATACCTGGTACTTTATATACTTCTAGGCTGTGTTGGTTAAACATAACTAGAGAGTTAAAGAGAAATACACTTACCTGCTTTAGTTTTCACCTGGTTCTGCTGATTATTCTGGTTCTGAGTGTATGCAGCTAGCTTAGCCATTAGCGGCTGCTTCTGCAATACCTTGGCCTTTTTCGTTGGAGGCTTACCCTAAGAACCATCAGAACAGAAAATGTGAAAACCTATTCAAAAGAAGGAAGATCTTAATACTGTCTAAATAGTCAACTACAGAGTCCCAAACATGTACAGTGTTGTTTACCTGCAGTCGGGCCATAATGCTGGCTTTCTTAGAGTTGGAAGAGTAGCTCCGTGAGCAGGACACGCTGCAGAACCGCTTGGTTTTGGAGTAGAAAGCGTCTCGGACACCCACCATCCCACACATCTCACATGTTGCTGAAACAGAGAAAGAGAAAGATTCGTATAATACTTTGTGATTAAGTGGAAAACTCTGTACAGTGGAGAAAAATAAGCGATAGAACTAGAGGTTTTCTTTGTTATAATTTTATTTCTAACACAGCCAATTACCCAACCCACTTATTCGGACTCCTCCTATAACTAGGAGGAGGGTGAAGACTAGCACATGCCTCCTCCGACACATGCGAAGTCAGCCAATGACTCTTTTTGAGCTGCTGCTGATGCAACATTGCTGAGTAGCATCACATTGCATTCGGAGAAAAGTGCAGTGACTCGGTTCCGATACATCAGCTCACAGACGTCTACCCACCCAGAACAACATCTACCCACCCAGAGAGAGCAAAGCCAATAGTGCTTTCTCAAGGCTCCGTTAGCCGATGGCAAGCTTCATGAACAGGATTCGAACTGGCGATTTCTTGATCATAGTGGCAGCGCTTAGCCCGCTGGACCACGCAAACGGGGGCCGAAATAGTGGTTTTCAAAGAAGTGGCTTTACAACATGTGAATAAAAGTTGTATAATTAATCATGGACATGAATCTAATGGTAATACTAAACCATTAGTTTGAACTCTTCTTTTTCTGGAGCAGAAAGAGTGTAAAATATACATCTTAAAACTAATTTGGTACAGATGCTTAATTTTTTTTAAAGTGATTTATTTTTCAAATCAGTACAAGGAAGATGTTGTACACTACTGAGAGCTGAGTGTAAAGGATTGTGTTTATAATGTTACAGTAAAGCATCTAGAAAGGTATCTAGGAAAGTGTGATATTACTCTTCTTTGCAGAATTAAACTATATTCAGTCACTATGATACATAAATCAGTTCAGAAGGTTTTAATGAATTTTTTTAACTGTACATTTTTAAATTGGTCAACTTCACTGAGGAATAATTCATGTAGCCCTGGTTACCACTGTGCTGTGCGTGTGTATGTGTGTGTGTGTGTGTATATAGGAGGGTGGTACTGACCCATGCCTGCTTTACCATCGGGGTATGTATAGACCTGTCCGTTGGTGTGTATAATGGGCAGGGTGGTGGGCAGTGGCGATGAATCCTCATCACTGTCATCTGAACTACAGCTACTGCTGGACTCCTCACTGCAGCTCTCACAGCCTTCAGAGACACCGAACGAATCCCTCCGCCTCCGCTCCGAACGCTCATCCGCCTGGGAGATCAAAGAGAGAGTGTGTGAGGAAATTTGGGTGCATTTGGCTCAAAGCTAGAATACTCAGTGTTTCAGTACTGATTAACAATAAACTGCAAGCTTAATGCTTGATTATGAATCTTTAGCTTTATTATGTAGTAAATACTATCTACTATTACAGATTACTACAAAGACGAATCAGAAAAATTTTGGAAGTCGGAGGGTATTGAAAACGCAAATAATAATAATAAAAAAAACCTGCAGTGCTTCTTATATTTACTTTGACTTATATTTCAGTGCAGACAGATATTTCATGTTTGTCCAGTCAAGGTCATTCAAAAAAGATTTGGTGCTGGTATTGAGGTAATATAAAACAAGTAATGCCAACAGGTGATTATAAATCATGATTCAGCACAAGATCAAAGAAAGCAAAGGATGCTGTGTGCTCCAGACCGAAAAGGACCTTCCAGACTGTTTTTTTAGTTCCAAGTACAATTCTGTGATGTATCAATGCAGAAAAGTACATGCTGCGTTGTGTTGTGAAAACATTACAATGTGGAAAACGCTTTACTGCATCAACTTTTTATAGAATTTTAACATTTGCATTCTAACAAATGAAATAAAGCTCACCAGACAAAAGGAAATAAAAAACACTGTTTTTTGTTAAGAACTTGTGTTGTGTATAACAGCACTTATATACTGAAGTGGGCACAATTGAGTATACAGAGTCTTCAGGGAACATAATGTACTGGAGTGCAGTACAGAGTATACTGAAGTATATATACTGTAATTTCTCTTTTTAGTACATCACCGCTATCCAATTAAAAAACGGGTATCTGCATTTTTCATGATCTGTAATTTACTACCTACTTTGAACAATCTGTCCCTTACACTGTCACAATTGTTTGATAAATAGATCAACAGAAATTCTTGAAAATGAACTGAAATAAATTTTTACATTGATTTTGATAAAAGGTTAAGAAGGTCCCTTCTGTAAACTTGGTATTTTTGAGATGTGTTTTTTTTATTGGACAGCGACAATATAGTTTACTGGAGTACATCAATTAACCAGTCCTTACAATATAGCATATGCAACTGTATAACTGTTACAGCCTAAACACTCCTTATAGGATAGAATATACTGATGTATACAGTGTAAACAGTGCTTACAATATAGAGTATACCTAAGTACAGACAGTAAATATACTGGCGATTTCATAGTTACAGCCTTTACAGTACAGATGATTCTGGTGTGCAGAGAGTAAACAGTCCTTAGCGTATACTGGTGTATAGAAAATAAACAGTAGTTACTTTACAGGCACTACTGTAATATAGAGGCTATACTGGTTTATACACAAAAACCTAAACCTTGGGGTAAAACCAAACAGCTAAATAGAAAAGACTTTGCTCTAATTTTCAGCACACTGTCTGTCCTGAGGTTGTTTATTTATTTTTCTCTGCAGTGATCCTTCTCCTCCTCCTCCTCTTCATCACTGCAGCTCTGTTTTCATCTCTCTCAGATCCTGTCTCTGTAAACCAGCTACACTCAAACCAGTAAAGCAGTAAATACAACAACAACCAGTTAAACCAGTGAATGCAAACCCAGAACCTGCTGCACTGCGGCTCACTCTGCACACCTCCAGCTGTTCACACTCCCGTTAACTCTAGTGTGTGTATGTGTGTGTATGTGTGTGTATAAAAAACGCTGCTCTTCTCCACTTTAATAACAAAAGCCCCCGAACCCCAAGCGAAAGCTCGGATCTCCTCTCGCGCTCAGACTCACCAGCTCGCGCGCGTTTTCCATCAGCTCCTCATGCGGGAGTCTCGGGACTGACTGGCCGCTGTGTTTCAGAATAAAAGGAATAAAGAGCAGTAAAAAAAAAACTCACACTAACCAGCAGCTGCGCAAAAAACACCACACACACATACATATACACATTTACACACATATACACACACACTGCAGCGCGCCTGCGCAGCGCTGCGATCAGCTCAGCAGCCAATAAGAGAGTGGATACAGCGGAAACACTGCCACCTGCCGGAGCGGAGCGCTGAGAAGCGCTCACATTCACCCTAAAAATCACTTTAAAACCTAATTTTAATACAAATACAGCTGTGTATACTGTATTAAATATACAATATATCTTCTAAATAAAATATCGCAGTGTATTTCAAACAATGTGGCTCCTCAGAGAACTGTCAGAGCGATTTTTGTTTCAGTTAATTTTCACACCGAACCCCTTCCTGTTTACCAAAGGTGTCAAAAGTACTCACATTCGTTACTCAGGTAACTAGATATAGAAGCCCATTCCCGCCACCTGAAAAAAAAATAAGGGGCCTTCAACCGAGTTATTATTATTATTATTATTATACCCCCAGATTTAGTATCTTACAATTTTGACATAGTATCGCATAATTATGACTTAGTGGAGAACCCCTAATTTTACCAAGCAGAAGAAATAGGCTCCACTAAGTCATAGTTATAACACCCTAAATCATACTTATGAGATAATACGCACCCCAGTTGTGTATAATAAATAATAATAAAATAATCCCTGAAAAGTTATATTTCAGCACAACTGAATTAACCTCTTAAACTCTTCTGGACACTTGCTGTTTCCTGGTATTGCTTTGCATATATTTACTGATTAGTAATCGTTGGGGTATACCATTGGCGTAGGAACCGGGGGGGATGGGTGGGACATGTCCCACCCAATATTAGAAACAGGTGGATTTGTCCCCCCCAAAAATCAAATAGTTTCGCTCAGCTCAGTCGTACTGTTAATGAAGAGACCGACCGCTAAGCGCTGGGAAACCAATCACGGTGCCGGTTCAGGGAGAAAGTCCCGCCTTTCAGGAGAAACAGCCAATCAGCTCGCTGGTCTTGCGAGAAGAGTTAGCGTGCTGGTGGAGGAGAAGCCCCTCCCCCTCGCTGTGAGATTTAGAAGCGGTGTCCAGCATCAGCTGGTGTTGAAGTAAATCTGGATATACGGCGATTTTTCTAAGAGGTAACGGAGTTTACCATGTGGCCTGTGTTGAGATTATTTCTGATAGCTGGTTAAAAAGACTCTCCAAATCAAAACATACAGATTAAACCCACCGTGTGATAATAAACTGCAGCTGTGTTAGTCAGTTAGCTTAACTTTGGAATTAGCTAGACAGGGAGTCAAGGCTTAAAATAAAAACATATATGTTATGTTCAGCTTGCCCTGATCAGCTAATCACTATTTCATTTTCAAATTGTGTTTATTAATTTAGGATTGCAGGACTTACTGTAAGCTATAGTAAACGAAAAAAATAGTTAGCTAGAAGCCAGATGTAGTGGATAGTCAGAATTTAGTACAGTACTTTATGTTGGTAGTTTAAAGCAGTTTATTAACCCTGATCTCTGCCCTAAAATTGCGTTAATAAACAGTCCTTTACTGAGTTTACCTGTTTAAATCCTTTTCATTATGTATGTCAGCAGTGTATTAGACACATCATACCTCCACTTACTTTATTAAGTGACTTTAAAGCAGAGAAGGCAGTGGGGATATGCAGTAGAATGTGTAGGAACAGGGTTGAGAAACACTGCTCTAACCTGACTTCTGTTCATTTGTAGTTCACAGTAAGACTAAATCCTGAGTAAATAGAGGCATTCCAGGTGAATCCAAATGTTTTTTTTCTTTAGTCTAATATTTATATTAACTTCTGTCAAAAATCTCTATGAAACGTAAAGTTACATTCTTTTTTCAAAAAAGGACACCATCATAAGAAGTGCTTTCAGTAGAAACAACTAAAAGCGCAGATGATAACTGATCAGTTTTTGTCATATATGTATATAATTCAGACATTTCACGCATATTTGTTTAAATGTAATTTGGAGTAACATGGCGGTTGTAAAGTCACCTTTACTTGGATGTAACTAATAATAAACAGAGTACAGAAAAAAGGGATTATTTGTGATTAAAAGTAATTCCTATGTTGTTCTAAGAAACTATATTTGGTGCATTAGCAAAAGTGTCCCCCCCCAATATCAAACCCGCTCCTACGCCCTTGGGGTATACTAAGCTATGGGAGCATAATCTAGTTGGATGTTTGTGTAATACTTGTGATGAAAACGTGGGCAAATTGTTTTTTATATTGTACATTGTATTTGTACATTTATTCTGCTCCAGAGAAGGATAGTTTAAAAATCAGTCATCAATGACTATTTAAACCCCATGGTGAGGTTGAATGTCCTTCAAGTTGCGTAATTTTTACTCACATATCTCACATATGAACTCTATTTGACTGCCTAGCTGCACAAAACTGTAGGATTAGCATGGTGTACTGTATATGTGTAGTTGTTGTAAATGATAATTCGGTGACTGTGTGATGCAGACACACAGGCTGGACTTGAGCAGCAGCTATAGAGATCGGGGTGGGGTTGAGGTGGAGTAATCACAACTGTTCTGTTAAGAGTTTTTCTTTTAAAGGGCAGCTGTGTTTTGTTTGCAGCTGTTTGACTAAAACTAGTTTTACTAGTTCCTGAGATTAAGAGAGATTAAAGGTCACACTCTTCACAGTGTTAAACCTTAGCCAAGTGCTATTATACACCTCAATATGAATGAAACATGGCACGAGCCAAATCCTTTGAGAGAGTTTATAATATAAAACAATGTAACAATTTTTAATGTGCTCTATTGTCAGCCTGATCATGTTGACTTCATTGCTAATTCCCCCCACCAGCTTTGATCCCTAATCAGACAATGTTTTTTAAAAGACATGGGAAGATCTACCATGTTTTTCAACTTGACACTGATTTTAAAGGGAAAATGTTCTTTTACACAATTAGGATAGGTCTATGGGCTAAGTTCTTAAAATCACAAAACCACTGTCACATAAAGAGATCTCATTAGCTCTGTTCTTGCCAGTTTCAGTCCCTTTCAGAATGAGCTGTTTAAGGGCTCTGTCACTTTTATGCAAATAAACGATTGCTGGCCACGCCCTGTGTTTACTGAGCATTTACCTCATGTTAGTGTAAACTCAGGTGGAGCAGAGCGGGTCTCCCTCATCTGCTGACTTAACATGAACAGTAGGTACAGATTCCTCTATCAGACGAAGTCTGCTTGCTAATACTGCTGTGTACTGTTCTCAAGCAAAATGACAGAAATGGTGGATCTGGTTGGGGTTGACAGGTCAGCAGTGGTGCCAGGGTAGTTCTATGCACATTTCTTTATTGTGACATTGTTGAGGAAAAATCATAGCACAGAACTTGGTTGTCACTGTATTGGCCCTTACAGCAATGCTAAAAATGTCTTTGAATGTATCTATGTATGAAAGGTAGTTTGTGGAGCTCACAGTGCCTGTGTTTGCGTGCTTGAGTGAAGTATGTTATAGTTTAAGTCTTATACTACTGGAGCTCAACATGCTGGGGGGAGAGAGCTAACTACTAATTCTGTTACATCAGCTAACAGTTTTAGATAAAAGTCTAAATTTTATAGATAAATTGCTAAATTCTAAATTCAGATAATTGTCCAGACTCTTAATAAGGTAAACTTGTGTTGTGTCTCTTCTACATATAATTTTCAGCAATGTCCATTTATCATTATTTCATTTGGCTTAAAAAGTCTTAAAGTTGTTTCTGATAATAAAAATCACAAAGAGGCTGCAGTTTTTAGTTTTTCTCCAGGTGGGGTGGGGTGGTTGGGTGCCACAATGGAACATACTATTAACAAAGGGGGCCTTTAAGTAAAGTTTGTCCAACTTTATCTGTAAACAGATGCCGTGCTAAGTGCAATAAGAAGTCTCATTCATATTTCAACCAGTGGCTGGTTGCAACAAGAATAAATAAATATACATAATAATGTCAGTAACCCCAACCCAGTGTAGAGCTTTGCACATAATTTAGATTTTTCTAATAGAAAAACACACTTTTCTTATTGCGACTGACTGTGGATTTATTAATACTGCTGTGCTGCATGTTTTTCTTTTACATTATATAATTCCCTAAATCCTTACATAGTTATGTAATGAATTAAAGCTGATTACCATTCTCTAGAAACATTTATGAGACTGCACTTTAGAATTTATTATATACAAAAATAACAAAAAACAAAAGAACTATGAATATTTTTATGCGCCTCTTTCTTTCCAGGCTCATCCAGGTCAGATGATACCTACTGTCAGGTTGATTGTAAAATGATTTTAGTGCAGCACTGCAGTGCGGATTGGTGTGTTTTGATGAGTGAAAATGTCAGACAGGTTAGACAGAAGCTTTTATTCTTTGTTGAGTAATGGCCAAAGGATCTGGCAATGAATGAAAGTTTTTATTAAAGCTTGAGTTCAATTGAAGAATGTACTAATCACAGCTTTTAAAAATGTCACAGTGGCATTCTCACACATGCAGACACACCTTTTCTTGAGTAAACCAGACTGTAGAAGACAGGTTTGTGTATTTAACAAAATCATTTAATGTGGGAGGCAGTGGTTTAACGAGTTTATGAACACTTTGAATAAAATAATGTAAAATAAAAATGTGGTTTGGATAAACAAAAGCAAAGTTTTACATGAATTACATTAATAGAGCTTAAACACATGCTAAATTCCAAATGGACTTTATTCTGCCATTCAAGGTACTGTGGAACTTTTACACTTGGACCACTGAAAGCTTTCTGACAGGGAACATCACCAAGCAGGATGTACAGGTCCTCCAGAGGGTGATGCATTCAGGACCGTGCTCCCTGACCTGCAGTTTGACTAGAGCACTGATGGACCAAGGTCAGGAAGGTTGTAAAAGACCTCAGCCATCCTAACAGTGGATTTGTGTCTCTGTCGCAGTCAGGAAAGCAACACAGAGAGGATGAGGAGGAGCTTCTTCCTAAAGGATATTTGGGCTCTGAACTAGGACAATAATGATAAAAGTGCTTGTTTTTTAGAAGAACTACATGAATAACCTTATTTGTAGAGATGGGTAAGTGTAAAGACCCTTATATGTTTTATTTGTTTACATATTGTATGTCAGTCTGTCTCAATCTCAAGGTTGTTTATTTAAATGTGTTAAAAAAGACAAGATTTCTAGAGATGTCCTATTTTTTCACATGACTGTATGTGGTTTTAATACTATACTCTATCATATAGCAGAATGTAATTAATTTGGGTGTAAATGGTAGGTCTTCTCGATGCCCTCAGCAAAATTGCATCTACATCCTTTACACCAAATGTTGGTATATACTAAATAGCCATACACTGTTACACAAAAGCAAATGTATTACAGATTCCATATGCCCATATCTTCTTTTCTTTGGGCGGTCCTGATGAGAGCCAGCTTCATCATAACATTTTGGTTGGTCTTTGCAACTGCACTTGAGGATCTTTTCAATGTTCTTTCATATTTTCCGGACTGACTGATTATTTTTTTTTTATAATTCTATTTCTATTTGTTTCCCATTTTCTCCCCAATTTACACGGCCAATTTCCCAACCCACTCATTAGGACTCCCCCCATTACTAGTGATGCCCCAACACCAGGAGTGTAAAGACTAGCACATGCCTCCTCCAACACATGTGAAATCAGCCACTGCCTCTTTTTGAACGGCTGCTGATGTATCATTGCCTAGTAGCATCACAGCGCACTCGGAGGAAAGCGCAGCGACTCGGTTTTGATACATCAGCTCACAGAAGCCTTGTGCTGCAGACATTACCCTTTGGAGTGATGTGGGGAGAGAGCGTCATCTACCCACCCAGAGAGAGCAAGGCCAATTGTGCTCTCTCAGGGCTCTGGCAGCTGATGACAAGTTACACGAACAGGATTCGAAGACTGACCTTCATTTTTTAAATATATTAAGATTCTCCTCCATTTAGTCTGTGCCTCTTAGCTGACAATACTGTCCATCAACACCTCCTTACAATTCTC
Source organism: Astyanax mexicanus (assembly GCF_023375975.1). Lineage (NCBI taxonomy): Eukaryota > Metazoa > Chordata > Actinopteri > Characiformes > Acestrorhamphidae > Astyanax > Astyanax mexicanus. The sequence goes on along the minus strand of NC_064410.1, from coordinate 32,156,992 downwards.
ACTGGTAATTAAGGGTCTAAACCTTGCCACGATACCACTGCACTGCATCTTCTTCAGTTCTGGGCAGCATCAGACTCTGCCCACATGCTCTGAATAGTTTATATACCAGAATGAGAAAGGGATCGGTTCTTTGGAAGCTGCAGATAGACACATCAGTGATACAGGAAGAGTTGAGAGATGAGGGTGTGGTGTGATGTGACTTTCACTGTATGCAAATCATTTGGCACATCTTTACTTTTGGAATGTCGTTAAGCCTTATTTGCACTGCAGTGTCTCAGACTGTAGCCTTCTGATCCTCAAAAGTAGCCAAGTGTAAGTGAGTAAGTTAAAGATTTAAGGTAATTAACTGTAAGAAACATCAAGCAACCGGTGCTTAACTTTTAATTTAACGTAAACACTGAATGAATGCTTAATTCAATTTAATATATTTATTTTGAGTTGAAATTCAAATGGTTCTTTTAGTTAATGATCTATTAAGAAACAATGATCTATTTAGGAACAATGTCTTTTGTAAAGAAACCCGGTGAATTTCTTGGTAAATTTCCATTGATCCATTTATCGAAAAACTTTGACACAATGTAAGGGACAGTTTGTGTTCAGATTATGTTGTAAACTAAAACTCGACAAAAAATTAGATGGTGTCAATTTGATGACTTGTCTATGAGTTGAAGTTTAGGACTTGGGACTTGACTGAAACTTGTGTGTCAAGCATTTGCCAACCTCTGCCTTTAGTAAAGAGCGTTTGAAGAAATTATTCTCTGGTGCATCTATGAATGTATCATGTATTTGGTTCTAGTGTAGCATCTATAGCCATTTTTGAAAATGAAAGGAGAGTGTAAAGAAACTTAAATTTGGTAAAGAACATCTACATCAGACCAAGACTTTTTAAAAAATTGTCAAACTCACAGATCTGTCATGAGTTTTCATGAAATCAAAAGAGGTTCTTCTGTCACATTGCTCAGAAACTAGAAAGTTTAACACCTTCATTTTTAGTATAGAGAGTATGTTAATAATAACAAAGGCAAATGACATCAAAATAAAAAGATTTCCGGTATATTATTATTGTACAATGAAGAAAGTTCTGAATATAAACCACTTTTAACTGGTTCTCTTGAAAAACATCCACATGGGGTTTTCATTTACACAAAAGAACAATTTAAACATTTACAGGTGTCAAAGAAATAGGATTTTTTGTATAAAACCTTAATTTATTAAAATACCTGTTTTTTTATTTTAAAGAGATATTTCTAAAGAATTTTTTATGTTCTCTAAACAAATGTACATTCTAACCAGAGTATACGCCTATTTGTTTATGTTGTGCATCCTTTGTAAAAAGCACAAAAAAAATTCTAACATTTCAAAAAAGGGGGGTAAAGTCTGGTATGAAAAAAACGTACGTTTTAGTGTAATCGCTTGTAAAAACTTCTATTTACACATTTCATACAGCGTGGAGAACTACCTCTGTGGACAGGGTGTGGAGGTAACTGCGACACCTGTCAGGAGAGACTTTAACGATGGCTGACAGTGACAGGTATAACCAGCAGATTGTTTCTGAAAGGTCACACTCAGCATTCCTGGAAGTCCAGCCCACGCGCCCGTAAACTTCAATATAAAAGAGCCGCCAGGGCTCCACTCTTCACACTCTGCTTCCAGAGCCAGACACAGAACCCTCCAACACCATGACTTCCACCTACTCCAGCCGCAGCTACATCTCCTCTGCAGCTTCCCTCACTGGAAGTTCAAGAAGCTCCACACGGATCTCCACCTCCAGCAGGGGCTCTGCAGTGACCAGTACCCGGGCCAGCAGTGTGTATGCAGGTGCTGGAAGCTCTGGGGTTCGCATCTCCACTGCTCCCATGAGCTTCAGTGCCTTCAGTGCAAGTGGAGCTCTGGACACAGCGGTCATCGGCAATGAGAAGTTCACCATGCAGAACCTCAATGATCGTCTGGCCACCTACCTGCAGAAGGTGCGCTCTCTGGAGAAGGCCAACGCCGAGCTGGAGCTGAAGATCCGCCAGTTCCTGGAAAGCAAGACATCACCCATAGCCCGTGACTACCTGACCTTCCAGGCCACCATCAGTGACCTCCAGGCCAAGGTAATGATGAGCTGCTTATACAGGGGTTCTATCTTAATAACATGTGTGGAGAGTTACAGCAGAAGTAAAATATTAAACAAATGAAAGTATAAGTTTTAATTTATTGGCTTTCAAATGTTAAAACTACTTTAAAATAAACTGATAAATGAAATATGTGTATATAAATCATCACTTTATCTAATTTCTGTTTTGTTAATTTTGTGTCTTGTTTAGTTTAATTGAATTTTAAATTGATGCTTAAATTGTTTTACATTCATTTTACATTTATAAAATTTGTTTTCTTCATTTCCACTTTGTTTGTTTATTGTAGATTATCTTTGCCTTCTTTTTTAAAAAGATTAAAAATAAAATAATAATATAATCTAAAAAAAAGAAAGAACTACTACTTGTAAAAGTATAACTCATCTCTGGTTGAGTAAAAGCAAAATACTTGCTTTTAAATAGAAATAATTATAACAAACATTAAAAAACAACATTTTTCTCTTTTTCATTTGTTTTTGCCAAATTTTGGATACCCCAGTTCAAATCCATGGGCTGTTTATTATTTAACTAAATTTAATGAACAAATTTGTTGCAGGAGACAACTTCCTATATGGCGCTTCACTTTGAATTTGTTTCGTTTGAACACATAACATAGCACATAAAATGTTCTTTAACCTTTATACACATTTTTTCCTTCAGTATATTAAATTCAGTGAATAAACAGTGAGATTTACTACATACTGTACATACAGGGAGTTTAAACAGGGGTACACAAACTTTTGCATAAGATTGCTTCACACAGAAAAATTTATAGTTTATAAAATAGAGAAATTTTCCAATGTAGTAAAAATACTCAAATCTGGGAAAATTGCACAAGTCAGCAGAGCTTCTTTTATGTCTGAATGTTCAATCTTTGATTTGTTTATAATGTAATTAAGGGTGAGGTTTAGTGAAACATGCACTGTGATTGGTTTGCTACGTCTTGGAAGTTCACTAGTTTTCTCCCTTTCAACGTAATGCGTATCAAGTCATGCTGACACAGTATTGTGTTATTCAGTCACTTTAAAATGTAGTGAAGTGAAAGTGAATATACTTAAGCAATGGATAGACGTTAAGAAAATATGTTAGAAAACTGTATTTAAATGCATTTTTTTCATTGTATCACTTCTTATGCACCTAGATCCAAGCAGCCATCCATTTAAAGGGAGGAGTGTATCTGGGCATCGAGAATGCACGGCTGACCGCAGATGACTTCAGAATAAAGTAAGTTTGTGCTTCTTTTACTATAGAGAACAACCAGTCTCCTTTCTGCATCTCTCCCTGTATAGAGTTATATGGTAACATGTTTTTATGCAGGTTTGAGACTGAGCTGGTCATGCGTCAGTCCACAGAGGCTGATATTGCTAGGCTGAGGAGGGTGATGGACGAGCTGAAACTGACCAAGAAAGACCTGGCACTGCAGATCGAGGGTCTGAAAGAGGAGCTGGTTTACCTCAAGAAGAACCACGAGGAGGTAGGGTAATCCATGTCATTTTCTTGGTGCAACACAGCACTTTTGTCTTCCAAAAGCATTGCTGTTCCAAAGTTTGGAAGCACTATTTATGTAAAAAAATTATTTGTTATTTTTTATTCAACAAAAGTTTTGAGTAACATCTAGTATAAATGTAAATGTAAAGGTAGTTTAGATTTCAAAACTGTATGTGAGCTGATAAAACTCATAAAATGCTGTGATTATTAACAAATGACAAATGATTAAAGGATTTAGATTTCAAGATTTTAGATACTTATTTTATTATAAATTTATCATGAAATGTTACCTTTATTTGGAATGATAATGTAATTAGAACGATCCAATTAACAGGGGTAAAGTAATATTAATACAACCATACTACTACTGCTACTACTACTACTTTATTAGAGTTTATTAGAGTTTATTACTACTTAATTAGAGCTATATTTAGGATATCAATGTAATTAGAATTCCATTCTACAGTTTCTCATTCAAATGAGAATCATCTTTATTCTTGTCTATCATAATTTCTATAGTTTTCCTGACCTAAAATAATGTAAAAGCAGACAAGATAAATAGATTCACTTGTTTTTCTGCAACCAGATTGCCTCTGTGTGGAATAATGTCATCAGTTTGTCATCAGAACTCATTCTGAAGTTAAATCTAATGAATCGAAGATCACGGTCACCATTATAGAAATCTATATGTATTTTTATTAGGAACTCTTGGCCATGCGTCATCAGATGTCTGGTCAGGTTCATGTGGAAGTGGACGCTGCACCTCAGCAAGACTTGACCAAAGTCTTGGCTGAAATCCGAGAGCATTACGAGAGCGTCACTGCTAAGAACCAGAGAGAACTTGAAAGTTGGTTCAGGACTAAGGTGAGTTCCTCTTCTTTAACCCACAGCTGAACATTTATTTACTGTTGAAGACTGAGCTACCAACATTCATATCTGCTTTTTCCTCACAGACTGAGACTCTGAAACAGGAGGTGGCCACCAGCACCGCAACCCTGCAGACGTCTCGCTCTGAAATCACCACAGTCCGGTCCACGATGCAGGCTCTGGAAATCGAACTACAGTCTCTCATAGCCATGGTGAGCTGAACAATTACAGTGACAACAACTAATAGTGGGATGTCTAAGGCTAAATCCCAACTTGAGAGACTGGTTACAACTGTATACTTTACTGAAAACTCATTTACTGAAAACGCCCTGTTTCCCTTCCACCACAGAAAGCATCATTGGAAAACACTTTGTCAGAGAGTCAGGCACGGTACTCCATGCGTTTGTCCAGCTACCAGATGCAGGTGAGTTTATTTGAGAACTATAGAGAAACAGAGATTGCAGAACCTTTAATAGTGTTGTAGTACTCACATCTGGTCTTGACTCAATGTCTCAATGTTAAATTTATTTTGATTTTAAAACTCAAGACTAAACTTGGCTAAGACTTGACTAAGGCCAAGAGTTCTATTCCAGAGACTCAGGACTCTGACTTGTACACCAGAGACTCAAGACTTTAGAGATAGCATCCTAAGGCACTCGAAAATCTGACTTTTATCCCACAGACTTGGGACTCTGACTTTTACCCCAGAGATTGAAGACTAAAGGCATGAACTAGTATCTAGAAAGTTGAGACCTAACTTAGGCTTGTAACCTGATACTCAAAACCCTGACTTCAAACTCAGAAGCTTGAGACCCTGACTTGTACCCCAGAGACTCAAGACCCTGAAATGCACCCCAGAGACTTGAGACCCTGACTTCCACCCCAGAGGCTCGAGACTCTAACTTGATCCCAGAGACTTGAGACTCTGACTTTCACCCCAGAGTCTCGAGACTCTGACTTGAACCCAGAGACTCGAGACTCTAACTTGATCCCAGAGACTTGAGACTCTGACTTTCACCCCAGAGATTCGAGACTCTGACTTGATCCCAGAGACTCGATACTCTGACTTGTACCCCAGAAAATAGAGACCCCCACTTGTAACCCAGAGAATAGAGACTGTGACTTGTACCACAGAGATTAGGGACTCTTACTTGTACCCCAGAAACTTGAGACCCTGACTTGTACCCCAGAGAATAGAGACTCTGTCTTGTACCCCAGAGATTTGAGACCCTAAAATGCACCCCAGAGACTTGAGACCCCGACTTAAATAGAGACTCTGTCTTGAACCCCAGAGAATAGAGACTCTGACTTGTACCCCAGAAAATAGGGACTCTGACTTGTACCACAGAGAATAGGGACTCTGACTTGTACCCCAGAAATTTGAGACCCTGACTTGTACCCCAGAGAATAGAGACTCTGTCTTGAACCATAGAGATTTGAGACCCTGACTTAAACCCCAGAGACTCAAGACTCTGACTTGTACCCCAGAAACTTGAGACCCTGACTTGTACCCCAGAGAATAGAGACTTTGTCTTGAACTCCAGAGATTTGAGACCCTGACTTGAACCCCAGAGACTCAAGACTCTGACTTGTACCCCAGAGAAGAGGGACTCTGACTTGTCCCCCAAAAACTTGAGACCCTCACTTGTACACCAGAGACTCAAGACTCTGACTTGTACCCCAGAGACTTAAGACCCTGACTTGTACCCCAGAGACTCAAACCCCTGACTTGTACCCCAGAGACTCGAGACTCTGGCTTGAGCCCAGAGACTCAAACCCCTGACTTGTACCCCAGAGAATGGAGACTCTGACTGTACCTCAGATACTCGAGACACTGACTTGTAACCCAGAGACACCAGAGCCTGACTTTAAAAAAATCAGAATTGTATCCCTGAGGTTTAGGACTAAATACTTGGACTAGCACGCAGAAATTTGAGACTCAACAAATGTTGTCAACTGTGAGTCAAAACTAAAGATGGACTAATTTTTGTTGTTTTCAGGTAAGCAGTTTGGAAGAGCAGCTGGCACAGCTTCGTGCTGATTTGGAGCGCCAGAGTCGTGAGTACCAGATACTGCTGGACATCAAGACCAGACTGGAGCTGGAGATTGCAGAGTACAGGAGACTCCTGGATGGGGAGACCACTACGTGAGTTGTTCTCTTATTGTTAATATTTTTTCACATGTCACAAGGGTGGACATGGATTTTATTATCAGAATACACTGTGGTGTTGTTTTTAGTCCCACTTGCTATTTGGTAGGAGATTTATTCTCTGGTGAGAAACAGGTTTAAGCCATTATTTTTTGTTGGTGAATCATTTGCATTAATTCTTTCAATACAGTCCATTTCTATCTACACATAGTGTTTATTATTTCTCCTACAAACTGCAGTTATTAGATGAATGTACACTCACTTTGACAGTCTCCTTGATTATGTTTATGAACAGTGACAGAAATTATATTTCAATATGTTTTTTTTTCTCCTCAGTGTCAAAACTACCAAAAGTTCCAGAACAAAGGTCATCACTGTTGTGGAGGAGGTGGTGGACGGCAAAGTAATCTCTTCATCCACCTCTGAATCTGTTGTTCAGAAATCATAAGACAAAGATCCAACCCGGAGCCTCTTTGTGTAAAAAAGGGGCAACACATATAACCAATAAAGCATGCTAAATGTGTACGAACATGTTTTTTTTTTACTGTCATGCTATCTAATATAGTTCTAATCAGAACTGTAAATAAGCAAGGCTAGTGGTAACCTGATATCCCTGGAAAGCTATTGAGAGACACCATAAAATACACAGCAGAATAAGACACATTAAACACACCTATCAGAGTACACACACAAACATAAAACGAGCAACTGAAAAAAAAGCACAGATAAAACAGGTGCCTAAACAGTTATATACAACTGTATGTAGCTACCACCTTGAACTGCATTACATGCATAAAGGTGCTAAATACTATATCCAATATTTATTATTATTATTATTATTAATAATAATAAAAAAACAATATTTATAATAATAGTAGTAATAATAATAATAATAATAATAATAATAATAATAATAATATGTGTAATTACCCAGGGCAACTGATCATACAAAATGTATTCCTATTTAGTTGTATACAGAACTGTTTAAAAGTTAAATAAAATAATACCAGGAACCCAAATAAATCTGAACAAAAATATTGTGATTCTTTGCATATTGACTGGCATCATCTAGTGGCAGCTTTAGCACAATGCATTTTTGTCCAGTGCATTCTCAAATCTCAAATCAGGTATATTTTCACATTACATTAACATACATGTGTGTAAACAGCTCTGGAAAAATAAGAAAGCACTTAAACTATGTTTCTTTGATTTTACCAAATTCAAATCCTCTGGAATATAATCAAGAGGAACATGGATGATGACAAGCCCTCAACCCAAGCTGAACTGCTTGCATCAAGAGTTGCATAAAGTTATCCAAAAGCAGTGTGTAAGACTGGTGGAGGAGAATATGCCAAGATGCATAAAAACTGTGATTAAAAACCAGGGTTATTCCATCAAATAGATTTTTGAACTCCTAAAACTTTATGAATATGAACTTAAATATAAATACATCTTTCATTTAGCATACAAGTAAAACATCTGTAATTTAGGTTGTAAAAATGACAAAGCAAACACTTGTCTTCAGCTTTTTTTCCTGCATCAGGAACAGCTATTATGTCTAAAGTGAAATGTTGTCTTAGTCTATATAAATCAGCTCTCCTGTTTGAATGGGTTTGCCATATTGGATGTTGTGAAATGATCGTGAATTCGAAATTTGCATATTGATAATGACTTCACTTAATACATTGTGATACACTGCTCTCCCCTACACAAAAGTAGATGGTTGTAGTAAAAAGTATCTGTATTGGTATCGTTAACGGCCCTGTATTTACTTAGTATTGGATTGCCACCATATTTTGCAGTATCGCACAGCTAAATGCTAGCCAAATGCTACGTTCCATTTGTTCCATCCATAGATAACGGCAATAGTCTTCCGTTGGAATTTGCTAGTTCCTAGTATAGAATTTTAACAGGAACGCTCATACATGTCGAATTTCATATTTGGAAAAGCGGCAGAACCTCACAAACCATAAGTTCAGAATTCAAGATGTCTGCACAGCAAATCAACAGTAGTACCAGCAGTAGTAATACAGTTTATCACTTCTATCTATTAGTGTCTCATTAAATCAGTTGTACTGTTTAGTACTGCCCAACTTATGTAAACATGTTAGCAATGCTAACCTGGACTAAAAGCTAATAATAGCTGATATATAAAGGTTTATCTGTAACACTGTGAATTCGAAAGTTAAGCCTTTTCGAGTTAATTAAATTTTACCTTGACATCCAAGGTAAATGGAATGCAGCATAATGTAACACCTGCTCTGCCTCAACTTCCCACTTAAAGGAGAAATCTGGTGTGAAATAGATTTAGGGTGTAGTAAAACATGATAATGACTACAAACTTGTGTCAAATAGGCCACCTTCGTTCGCCCCCAGCATTCTGAAATACAGCGCATCTTGCTGATGCTCCCAACAGGCTTACAATGCTAACCCTAGGGGCATCGCTTTGCTTGTGCTGAGAAACTGCTTTTTTATACCCTTAACAAGCTCACAGTAGCTACAAACCCAAAGCACCTTGAAGTAGTTCTTCGGACACCGCCTTTATAAAATTAAGTCATGACAAGTTGGTCGACAAGCACAAACGAATATGTAGGATAAGGAAACTGACTACAAAATTAGTTCTCTTCAAATGCTTTCTTAAAAAATCTCTATAATATTCATGCATTTCCACACCATGCATGCCAGTGATTCCCCTAATAAACAATTACACAATTGATACAATGTATTACTACCTACTATGATAATAGCCTAGGCAGGTTGCAATTGAGAGATGAGGAGTCCTCAGTAAGACTCTCCTATGAAGACTCCTACTTAGTAGCCTGTTGATAAAACAAGAAACAGTCCTAACAAGGCTTTGTGAGGGGCAAAATTTGTTGTTTTTCTTTTTTTCGCTTCATGTTGTACATGCACAAAGAACTGTGGATAGTTGAGGGTCGCAAAGGATACTTTAGCTGTATTCTTTAATGCGGTCCATGTGGGCATGAGGGTTCTTCACTTCGGAAAAGTCTTCTTTGAACATGCAGCCAACCTTAACCTCATGCAGCTAGTTTCAGACTTGACCAATTCCTATTGTTGACATTCCAGCACATCTGACTTGGAAAACTTACATATTTACTCAAATGTGCTAATTTCTAGCTCCACCAATAGCTAAGCCTTGCCCATCATCCAAGCTACTAGCTCTCATGTGCTTCCAAGACATACAAAGTTCCACTGTTACTAAACTGCTGCTAACATACCATTGTAGCTCAAAATGTTTGGAGGAGAACAAAACAGGGTGCTAAGCACAGATCACACAACATTTTAAACCAGTGGTGCACAAACATATGCGCATTATTGCTTATAGATTCATTTTGTTCACAAGATTCATGATTTTTGTTTCAGTCTAAACCAGCTTAAAAGATTTCATTTTAAACAGCAAACCAGGAAGAGTGTAGTTTTTACATTAGTTTTTTTAATAATTCATTGAAATACATGGTTTAGGAATTACATGTTATCAATAAATGTGTACACAGTGAGTATTTTTCTGGAGGAAAGAAACTAGAATGGCACTCACTACAACACAGATCAGACGAGATACAAAGCTTTCTACGCAACTTCACTGATCCCCCAAACATAAAGACACTTGCATAAGAGCAAATCAGTCACAAATGTGGACCAAAAAAATATATATTGCCAAAAAACGAAGAAAGAAAACAAACAAGAACATACGATATGAAAACATAAGGAAACATATATAATTATATATATACTGTAGATTTTATTTAAAAAAAAAAAAAAGAAAAAAAAAAAAGGAATAATACTTTTGAGAGGTTAAGAGGTGTTTAGCTACTGTCGTTACTGCGACTGCTGCCGCTGCTGAGATCAGGCCGCTCTCGTTTATGAATCTGCTCGTGTGCTTTAAGGTGGCCTGACTGGCTGAAACTTTTGCCGCACTGCTGGCACGCAAACGGCCGCTCGCCTGTGTGGATCTGCTGGTGTGCTTTTAGATGTCCTAGGCGGCCGAAGCTCTTGCCGCACTGCGTGCAGCCGAACGGTCTCACTCCAGAGTGAATCTTCTCATGAGTTTTGAGGACCCCTGAATTGCTGAAGGTCTTGCCACACTGGGAGCAGCTGAACGGCTTCTCACCCGTGTGGATTTGCTGGTGATTGCGGAAGCTCATCTCCTTGGTGAAGGTCTTGCCGCAGTGAGAGCAGCAGAAGGGCCTCTCTCCAGTGTGGCTGAGCTGATGGGCTTTGAGTTCCTTGGACTGGCAAAAGCTCTTACCGCACTCTGTGCAGGTGAAAGGCTTCTCGCCTGTGTGCAGCCTCTGGTGTGAGCGAAGGTCATCTGCTTTAGTGAAGCCCTTGGGGCAGTGAGCACAGGTGTAGGGCTTCTGGCCTGTGTGGATGAGCTGGTGCCTCTTCAGGTTGCCCGCCTGTCCGAAGCTCTTGCCGCACTGGGAACAGGTGTAAGGCCTCTCGCCGGTGTGAATGCGCTGGTGTGTCTTCAGGTTGCCCAGAGTGCTAAAGTTCTTCCCGCACTGTGTGCAGGAGAACGGCTTTTCTCCCGTGAGGTTGCGAGGTTTGCGCGGATTGGCGCCGTGGGTTTTTGTGCTGGTATGTGCATTGTTGGGGCCTTTGCCCACCTGAGCGGACTGCAGCTCGTACAGGTGGCCTGTGGGGAAATCGGGGTCCATCTTGCCCATGCCATCAATGATGGCATCAGGGCGTAGCTTGTTCAACTCGGTGCGCAGCTCTGCCATGTGGATGGACTCTAGGCCATTCATCTCTGACTTTATGTGGCTGGACATGAGGTTGGCTTCGTACTCGGGTTTGAGGGACCCCAGCTCCGCGGCATAGTAACATTGGAGGTCGGTGTGCTGCTCAGACTTTATGTACTCCAGGCTGTCAGACACTTGTGTGATGTAGTCGAACACGAGGCTCGGCTCATAGTGCGACTTGTAGGAGTCCAGCTCCGTGCCGTGGAAGGAATGCATGTCGCTGTGGTGCTCTGACTTAATGTAGTCCAGGCCGCTGATCTCCATCTTGATCTGCTCCGAGCCCAGCTCGGCCGTGCTGAGCGGCTGGATTTCTGACAGGTCCACAGTGCGGATAGGGTCTAGGTCTGGCTCGGTCTTCACACACGGCAGCATGGCCATGGGCTCCGCGATTTCCGAGGTCAGGGTGCTGAGAGTAGGCGTGCTGCACCCCGAGGATGACAGCATGGTGAGTGTGGGTGGGCTGCACTCGGGATGTAGAGGGTCAAGAGGTGGTGTGTCGCACTCTGTCGCCAGAGCATTTATTCCTAAAGCGATGCACTCCGTCTCCAGCTCGGCCATGCTGGTGGGGTCGAGTCCACCCGCTGATGAAAGCTTCCGTTCTGAGTGAAGTTAGCTGGCGTGCGCACGTTGCCAAAACTCAGCCTCCTGCCCAGGAGTGCCACTCGTGTCCTGAGGGCTGCCAAGGCTGCTTCTTCCTGGGGTTAGGAGCAGCACTCTTCCCTTGGGCTCCTGGAAAGAGAACATAAGCAAAGCAGAAACAAAGTCAGTACTGAAGCATAAACTCCATTTCCCTTACATAAATTCTCACAGGAGTCACTACAGTGAGAAAAAAATACAATCACTACAGGACGAGTCAGCTTAGTACACATTTACAGCACTCTCCAAATGTTCCAAATTTGTGCTGTGAATTGAACTGTGATTTTTGTGTATTGTCACATCCCAAAAAGGTTTCGTTTAGATTAAGCAGAAACCTGTCATTTGAAACGGCAACAGCCTGTACTTTCGATTTCTGGTCATTTTTATTAGTTTTTACTCATCATATAATAACTTATTTATTAACCTATGATTTTACAAATCATTTTGATTTTCAAATTTTGAACCGCTTAGCGCATTTCCACAAAAAAAAAAAAGGTTCTGGAATGTGAAAAGTGTTACTATCTGAAACCAAAGAAAAATAAAACTGGTGCAAATGCAGGCTTGCCAAAAACGCACCAAGGTTCTTTTAAGCCTGAACGAAACCAGTTTAAGACACAAGAGTTCTTTTGGAAGAAAAGAGCCATCAATAAGGAACAAAGAAGCAGTCTGGTTCTGGATATCATGTCTGCTCCCAGATCTAAAGCTGCCTGCATGCGTCACATTTGTCAGGCTAGAAAAAGTGAAATGATATAACAGACTGCATTGTGTTCAATCTTGACATGTTCTGACTGTTCCTCTTGCTGTCAGAGTGAAGGCAGGAGTCTTCATTCCTGTGTTTCTTACAAAACCAAAAAGCTTGTTTGATGGGGTTTATTGACACATGCTCTATATTTCTACCAATCAAACAGTTTCACAGCAGGACATAGTAACAGGCTATAAAAAGGCTGGTTGGTTGTATTCGACGTTACATCCACATTTTAAGCTATCTGATAATGCTGTGACTACAAAAGTGGGTTTGTTTGGATATGGTCTCGACAGATATGTGCATAAATAACAACAATATTGGCACACTTTGTTAATGCTTATATTTCCTCAATGAATATGTACTAGGCTGAATGTAAACATGGACCATTTAGGGCCAGTACTGACTGCAGATCAGTGCAGGAGGCTTCCCAGAACCTTTCCAGGCAAAGTTGATTGCCATTTTGTGTGGTTAGTGGTGTTTGTTAGCTCTGCTGTGCTCTGATACTCACTGCACTAAGCTGAGTTACATATTCTTGCAGAATATGAGCAGAATATAAAGTATACACATTCTAGAAACATTAGAGTTTGTCTGAAACAGCATAAATGTGTCGCATGTCGGAAAAGGCATGTTCTCGTCTGCACCCTCCTAGGGTCGCAGGCGCCACTGGTGATAGGGACGCAAAAAGAGGTGGGGCAATTAGATAGCCCCCCCCACCCCCCCCCCCCCAAAAAAAATCAGAAAATAAATTATTAAAATAAAATGCTTCTTCTCAGCAATAAAAGTAGGTGAAGAAAAGGGTGTGCCTTTTACAGCAAGATAATGGTCCTAAACACACCTAAAATCGGACTACAGACTACCTCAAAAGATGCAAGCTAAAGGTTTTGCCCTTGCAACCCCCTGACTTAAACATAATTAAAAGTGGACCTACAGGTGCATATAGAGATTCAAGAATATTTAGAAATAAGAAGCTTAAAGCAAGGACAAACATGCAAAAAAATCACTCTTTCCTGGCTAAAAAAGTCATACTCTGGATACATGCTAAAGTGGGCACTGCTAAAAAACTGACCATGCAGGGGTCCAAAAGCTTCAGACACTTTTCCTCATTCGCCATGACTGTAATTGTGAAAGCCAAAAATAATAAAGTGATCATGTTAAATGTAGTCTAGGACTGTGTCATGTTTAGCTTAATGCCCCTTGAAAATGAAATCAACTAGCAGAAGAAATTTGACCAGGGGCCCAGACTTTTTCATGCCACTGTACAAACACAGCTGGTCAGTAACATGTCGGCTGAGGAAAGATTCTGTCTAAGAGAGAGCGTGGGATCACATTCAGCGACACAACAGTCTTTGGGCAAGATTTTAAATGCTACATTTGTCTACCTGTTTAACATGATTCAAAAGTCAGTATTAATATAATTATTTAAAGGGTAGTATATCATGGGGGAAAATCTTTTGTTAAAACCTGCAAAACGCTGCAGCTTATGCACGATTGAGATCTCGCACATATACAGACATGGTTGAAAGTGTCATGGGTCTTCCAGCAGGACAATGACCCCAAAAAAGAACTGGAAAGACAGCACTGGAGTGTTCTGAATTGTCAGCAATAAGTCGGGCTGTAAGTCACACTGATCAGTGAAAACACTGAAAGTGAGATCTTTAAATTGCTGTTGGGAGAAGGTACCCTTTGAATATGAGACATGAAGAAGTTTACAAAAGAGTGATCAAAAATTCCAGTTAAGAGGTGTAAGAAGCTTGTTGGTGGTAATAGGAAGTGATTGAATACAGTTAATTTTTCCAAAGGGTGTGCGATCAAATATTAAGTTGAAGGTAATTTTGTTCAGCTGAAGATAAGTTGAAGATAATTTTGTTCAGCTCATTTTTTTTTGTTTTGAGTGAAATTATATAAATGTTTGTGTTGTTCCAACACAAAGCTTTGGGGTATGTACTTCATTTTCATCACTGTGTGTCATCACTTTCAGCCATGACTGTAAACAGATTGTCATATACTTGTAAAATCAGTCTGCATCAGTTTACACATTCAAGCTCAGACATTAATAACATTGTTTCAGTCTGGGCATGTTTTTAAATAGGGTGCTATTGAATGCAGTCAAAAATAAGAGTGTATTTACATATACGTGTCTATACAAAACAGCTCAGGTGACAGAAAGTAGTTAATAATATAAACTATTATGATCATCTACTAGAATGACTTTTTGATCCTATAGTCTTCGCGAATTGCATATTTGGACCTCACATGTTTACATGTTGAATGTGTACATGTACAGTAGCTCTGGTTTTAACTTGCCTGCCACAGGGCAGTGGTGGCTCTGTGGTTACAGTGCTGGGTGGGTCACTGAGAACAAGATTGTGGGCAAGGCCTTGGCTTTAACCCTCTATGCTCCTGGGGCAGAGTAATATGGCTCTCTCTGCTGGGATATGTTAAAACCAGGTTAATGATGACAGGATTTTGGGTTCAATACCCAGGTTTGGCATGCTGCCACTGTTGGCTTTTTGACCAAGGCCTCCGACCCTCACTGCTTCCTGAGCACTGGAGCGATAGCTGCCCACTACCAACATAAGATCACTGCAAGGATGGGTAAAATGTTTAGACCACAATCCATCTGTGTCCGAAAAATCACAAGCATGTTGAACATGTTTGTCTCATCTTGTCTTAAAAAGTGTGAATCCACAATGTTATTCACTGATCTTACTGCTTTATTCTTAATACGCATTAATTACTAATTTATATGTGTTTAAGTATTAAATATTATTTAAATACTTCGAGTTGAACAGATGATAAACTGCTGCAGTGTGGAATTTAGGCTGCATAAAGCAGCCCTGCATCATGGCTAGCTAGCTTAGCTAGCTAATTAGGTTAAAGTGCCGCCAGATGTTGTGGTGGATGTTGAGTGAGTCCAGGCTTTTCTGAAACGAGTGTTCATTAATATTAACTGCTGGTTTGCGGTAAAAATGATAATAATTATTGTTATTTTTTAAGAAAACACGCTCCACTCACAGTGTTTATCCTAGACTGGCATGACTAACCTAAAGTTGGCTCCATGAGAATTTTCGTTCCACCTTAAAAAAAGGTGCTCACGGTCTCACTCGTACCTGCTGTATATGTAGCTAAGCTACCTTTAAGGTGGAACGGAAAACTCGCTCAACAAGATAACTTTAAGGTTTCCTGAGCCAACGTTAGTTAGCGTCGCTGTGGAAACCTCGGAGGTTTATAGCCTCAAATATAGATTTTATTCCCCCCACATCTCGGTTAAATCGTGTTAATCCGCCGGGTAACACACACTTCAATCTGCCACGCATCCACACACACTTTTCTCTCCCCCCTCACACACACTCTCTCTCTTTCACACTCACACAACAGCTAGCTTAACCGCTTTTTAGCAACATTAGCTAAGGTATTAGCTCGGATGCTAACTCGGCGAACCGGCTGTTTTTGAGGGAGTTGTTAACGTTATAAATCTATGTAGAGCCGCGTGTTTCTGCCGTAAACCGACGGCGAACCCCACAAAAGGCAACCCTAGCCTCGGTCTCTTCGCTTTAGCCAGTGGCCATCTTGTTTAAGGCTAGCTAGCTCCAGCTGCTAGGCTAAAGCTAAGCGTTAGCATTAGCACCGAGGTGGAAGTTGGGCTCTGCGTTCGGCGCGCGCTGCAACTTTCACTATCCTGCGCTTTATCCTTCTGCACTTCTCAGCGGGGAGGAGGGAGGAGGAGGGAAGCGCCACAAAAGCTGACTTTTATTATCTGACATGATGGAGTTATACACACACACATACCGGGCCATTCTCACACTCACACACACACTCGCAGCGCTCTGACAGAAACAAAAAGACGCAAATAAACACGCGCGCGCTCAAACGGCTGCAGATGCATGCGTGTGTATTGTGTTTACCTGCAATCTCTCCGCTGCATGATGGTGTTGTTATTATTTTTCACCCCCTGCCTCTCCTTTTCGCCTGCAATCTGGAGCGCCACGTCCTCCTCCTCCTCCTCCTCAAACAGCAGCAGCAGCAGACTCTCCCTCCTTCTTCTCTCTCTCTCGCTCCCTCTCTCTCTCTCTCGCTCCCTCTCATTGACTAATTCCGCTCACTTTCTCTCTCTACTCGACTGCTGCAGCTGCTTGCACCGCATGCACTACTTCCGTCGTGAAAATATAACCTACTTCCGACTACAAAATGTAGGTTTCTGGGTTTATTTTGTGCCCGTCGAGGATATGAGGAGAAGAAAGCGTGGCCTGGTTTATCCCGAGTGCAGCCCTCCTGTACCTGCTGCTGCATTAGTGCTGATTCGCTGCTGAAGCGTGCAAATGTTGCATTACTAAAGAATGCACGTCTTGTTCTGCTTGAGCGTGCAGATGTGTTGCTAAAGCACGTCCGTTCTATTAAAGCATGCAGATAAGATGTGAGAGCATGCACGTGTTCTGTTAAAGCATACAGATGTTCTGCTAAAATCATGCAGACGATCTGCTGAAGCATGAATATGTTGTACTAAGACATGCAGATATTCGACTAAAGCATGCAGATGTGCTAAAGCATGCATATCTTGTACTAAGACCTGCAGATATTTTGCTAACGCATGCAGATTTCCTGACACAGCATGCAGATGTTCTAAAGAATACAGAGGTTCTACGAATGCATGACAATTTACTGCAACATACTGCCAGTGTTCTGTTAATCAAAAGCAGATGATCATCATGTGAATGTTCTAAAGCATACAGCTTTCCTTCTAAATATTGCACGTTCTGCAAAAAGCACATGCTCAACTAAAGAATCCAGACATTTTACTTGCAGATGTTCTGCTTAGGAATGCAGATGTTCTGTTATTGAATGCAGATGTTTTGCCAAAGAATGTACTAAGGCATGCAGTTTGCAGATGTTCTGCCAAAGAAGGCGGTCCTGCTAAAGTTTGCAGACAGTTGTTCTTTTTAAGCATGCAGCTGTTGTGCTAAAAAATGTTCTAAAGTATGCAGATTTCCTGCTAAATCTTGCAGATATTCTATAAAATGCACCTATTCGGTTAAAGTATGCAGACATGCAAAGGCATGCAAATTTCCTGCTAGAGCATGCAGATGTTCTAAAGCATACAGATGTTTTAAGGCATGCAGATTTATTGCAACAGACTGCAGATGTTCTGCTAATCAAAGCAGGTCTCTGATATCCTGTCACAGAATGCAGATGTTCTACTAAATACAGATGCTAAGCTAAAGAATTCAGGTTTCGTACTGCAGCTTACAGATGTTCTGTTAAAGAATGCAGACGTCCTGTTATTAAATGCCGGTTCTAAAGCATGCAGATTTCAGATGTTCTGTTATAGAGGGTAGTCCTGCTCAGGTTTGCAGACATCTGGTCAAAGAACAGATAATCTTTTTGAAACATGCATTATTGTTCTAAGGAATGCATTTTTTTCTGCTAACCCTTGTGGATATTTTGTAGGAATGCAGATGTTGTGCTAAAGCATGCAGATGTTCAGTTATAGAATACATATTTTCTGCTAAAGAAAGTTATTATGCATGCATATTCTTTAGCGTGAGATTCATCTTCCTAGATATCACAAAACATGCAGGAGTTCTGCTAAAACATGCAGATGTGCTCATGAATTAACAGTTTCTGTTCTTTTATTTAGTCAGATTGTGATACAGTACCCATTTACTATGGTTTAGTTTATTTTTGAGTTATTATATTGTAATACAGAATAACTTCAGTAGGGGTTGTTAAAATTATATTATTAATATTGATTATAAATGTATACGCTAATTAAATATTAATAACAACTCTTTTGTGTGCGTTGATTGTTAGCTTTGTTGTTACTGTAAGTTGTTCTTAGCTTGAGGAACATACTACATCCACATGAAGCTAAATAAAGCCTTTTGGGTATTTTTAAAATCATGTCAGATCTAGAATTGTGTCAGTGCTCTGTGTCTATTTAAAGGTAGGAATGAACTGTATCTGCTGTTCCTGGTTGGACCTTTGTACAGAAATGTCATGCCCTGTTCAGAAATCCCATGTGTAGCCAACTGAAGCACATCAGAATGGTGCAGTTTCAGTACATTTGAGTTATTACATGTATGTAACACTTTTTTGTTTAATAGGGTTTCACCCTTGTAGTACCACCCTTCACCATTCTACCTAAATTCTGCAGCATGCATTTTCTGACTGGTGCTTTTAATCATCAAAATATTTTACCTATAGTTTTATTTAGGCAGCAATACCTAAAAATATAAGCAATATAAAAACAAAGCAGAAATGTATAAATGTCTATAAAAGATTATTAATTTAAGAGGATATGAGGTTAGTTGACGGACAAATTTGGCTCAACACTAATAGCTATTAAAAAAAGAAATAATCAAAAAAAGAGACAGAATGAGTGCAGCATTAAACTTGATCAAAATGGAATCAGAAACAACAACAGTTTTACCAATAAAATCACCAGAATGGAATCTATACTCTTATTTTCTCGGGTGTGTTGGAATGGTGTGGAGAATCAAGCTGATCAGGGAGCGGAGGAGGCTGCAGTTTCTGTCTCTATGAAAAGAACTGGCATTCTGGCTGCATGCCCAGGAGAAACACGCAACACAAACACTGAGAACAATCTGTACTGTTATCAATATCAGACATTAAGAGAAAAGTCTAAAAAAGGAAATTAACAAAATGATCAGTTGATCAGCCATGACATGTTTGCCATCCAAGTGAGAGGAATGCTCGGGCAGGTAATCAGTCTGGTTTTATTAATTGGGATTTGGTGGATATTACAAAACAAATATGGAATTGGAGCTGGGCAGTACTTTGTAGCCAAAGTGTACACTGTACAAAGGAAGCTTTATTGTACTGAGCAGATCTACCCGAGTAGGATGGGTTCCTCTGACTGAGTCTTGGTTCCTTCCAAGGTTTCTTCCTCTTAAAAGGAGTTTTTCCTTGCCAGTGTTTCACCATAAAATTGGCATCTCTGTGGTGCTGCTCATAAGAGGCTTGGACCTGTTTTTTTCTGTAAAGCTGCTTTGTGACAACCTTTGTAATAAAATTGAATTGAATTGAGTTTTCATTGAAAACAGTCTGTAATGGTGGGAGGGATGAATGGTGAGGAAATGGAAGTAATGAGGTAAGGAGGTGGACGGGATGGTTGGTGTGGCAGCAGAAGGATGACTGCTCATTGAGCTCCATTGGCTACCAGTTGATCCTCGCATTAAATTCAAAGCTCTTACAATCGCCTACAAGGTGATGACAGAACAACTCCTTCCTACCTGCACTCACTCCTGAAGGCTTACGCTACCTCCGGGCCGCTGCGCTCCTCCAATGAACGTCGCCTCGCTTTGCCAAACATTCACACAAAGCAATCCAGACTGTTCTCATACAGAGTTCCCCAATGGTGGAACAAACTAACTTCCACTACCAGATCAGGAGAATCTCTCGCTATCTTTAAGAAACTCCTGAAGACAGAGCTCTTCAAAGAGCACTTACTCTCTTAAACACACTAACTACTTCTAACCTCATTTCCTTCTTCCTCTCCTTCACTCCTCTATCACATTATTTCCCTTCGACCTCCTTTAAGCCCTATCTAAAAATGTTTTACCTTTAACTTCTATTACTTTTGTACTTGACTATTGTAAGTCGCTTTGGACAAAAGCGTCTGCCAAATGTAATGTAATGTAAAAGTAGAAGGATGGGTGAGGTGGTAAGATGGGTGAGGGAGCTAGGGTCAGATAGTGGGGGAGATGATGTGGGTGAGGTGACAGGAGGGAGGATAGACCATGACTGGTGAGATGGCAGAAAGGGTTATGGGTTATGTTAAAAGGGGGGCAATAGGATGAGGTGATGAGAGGGGGATGGGGTGATGGCAGGATGGGTGAAGTGGTTGGAGGGATGACAGAAGAGTGGGGTTAGAGTGATGATAGATGAAGGTAGTGAAATAGGCGATAGACGAAGCTGGTGATAGTGAGATGGTAAAAAGAGATGAGATGTGGAGGTGGAGTGAGGGATAGTAGGTGGAGGTGGAGGGAGGAATGATGGGCAAGATAGTAGAAGTTGATGATAGGTGAAGGTGGAGGGAGGAATGATGGGTGAGATAGTAGAAGTTAGTGATAGGTGGAGGGAGGAATGATGGGCGAGATAGTTGAAGTTGATGATAGTTTGAGGTGGAGGGAGGAATGATGGACGAGATAATAGAAGTTGATGATAGTTTGAGGTGGAGGGAGGAATGATGGGCGAGATAGTAGAAGTTGATTTTAGGTGGAGGTGGAGGGAGGAATGATGGGCGAGATAGTAGAAGTTGATTTTAGGTGGAGGTGGAGGGAGGAATGATGGACGAGATAATAGAAGTTGATGATAGTTTAAGGTGGAGGGAGGAATGATGGGGAGATAGTAGAAGTTGATAGGTGGAGGTGGAGGGAGGAATGATGGGCGAGATAGTAGAAGTTGATAATAGATTGATGGTGGAGGGAGGAATGATGGGCGAGATAGTAGAAGTTGATAAAAGGTGGAGGGAGGAATGATGGGCAAGATAGTAAAAGTTGATGATAGTTTGAGGTGGAGGGAGGAATGATGGGCAAGATAGTAGAAGTTGATGATAGTTTGAGGTGGAGGGAGGAATGATGGGCGAGATAGTAGAAGTTGATTTTAGGTGGCGGTGGAGGGAGGAATGATGGGCGAGATAGTTGAAGTTGATGATAGTTTGAGGTGGAGGGAGGAATGATGGGCGAGATAGTAGAAGTTGATTTTAGGTGGAGGTGGAGGGAGGAATGATGGGCGAGATAGTTGAAGTTGATGATAGTTTGAGGTGGAGGGAGGAATGATGGGCGAGATAGTAGAAGTTGATTTTAGGTGGAGGTGGAGGGAGGAATGATGGGCGAGATAGTAGAAGTTGATGATAGTTTGAGGTGGAGGGAGGAATGATGGGCGAGATAGTAGAAGTTGATTTTAGGTGGCGGTGGAGGGAGGAATGATGGGAGAGATAGTTGAAGTTGATAGTTTGAGGTGGAGGGAGGAATGATGGACGAGATAGTAGAAGTTGATTTTAGGTGGAGGTGGAGGGAGGAATGATGGACGAGATAGTAGAAGTTGATTTTAGGTGGAGGTGGAGGGAGGAATGATGGGCGAGATAGTTGAAGTTGATGATAGTTTGAGGTGGAGGGAGGAATGATGGGCGAGATAGTAGAAGTTGATTTTAGGTGGAGGTGGAGGGAGGAATGATGGGCGAGATAGTAGAAGTTGATGATAGTTTGAGGTGGAGGGAGGAATGATGGGCGAGATAGTAGAAGTTGATTTTAGGTGGAGGTGGAGGGAGGAATGATGGGCGAGATAGTAGAAGTTGATGATAGTTTGAGGTGGAGGGAGGAATGATGGGCGAGATAGTAGAAGTTGATTTTAGGTGGCGGTGGAGGGAGGAATGATGGGAGAGATAGTTGAAGTTGATAGTTTGAGGTGGAGGGAGGAATGATGGACGAGATAGTAGAAGTTGATTTTAGGTGGAGGTGGAGGGAGGAATGATGGACGAGATAATAGAAGTTGATGATAGTTTGAGGTGGAGGGAGGAATGATGGGGAGATAGTAGAAGTTGATAGGTGGAGGTGGAGGGAGGAATGATGGGCGAGATAGTAGAAGTTGATAAAAGGTGGAGGGAGGAATGATGGGCAAGATAGTAGAAGTTGATGATAGTTTGAGGTGGAGGGAGGAATGATGGGCAAGATAGTAAAAGTTGATGATAGTTTGAGGTGGAGGGAGGAATGATGGGCAAGATAGTAGACGTTGCTGATAAGTGGAGTGAGGAATGATGGGTAAATGCCTAAACAGACAAACATGACAGTCAGACCTGAGAGTCAGAATAGTTAGCCAGACAGACATACATTTAGAATAGACAAGAAATAGACAAGAGAGAGAGAGAGAGAGAGAGAGAGAGAGAGAGAGAGAGAGAGAGAGAGAGAGAGATAGATAGATAGATAGATAGATAGATAGATAGATAGATAGATAGATAGATAGATAGATAGATAGATAGATAGATAGGACAAACACAACATACACACCTAGACAGAACATGAATATTTCACAAACCCATATTTGTCTCATAATGTAAGCCCAGAGTAAAGTCTGTCCACTAATTTCTGCTTCAGTTATAAAGCTACCTGATAAACCTGCTGCTGAAACCACCCTTAGCTTTCACACAGGAAACACACAGGGAGCACTAATCTACAATCAGAGTTTATCACACTAACACTCACAAAATACAGATAAATCCCTCACCATCAGAGACACATCAAAATATGCTTATATATTAAAAGGTCACTGTGCTCCATTCCGGCTCCTCTGTAAACATGTGTCAGTCTGCTGTTGTAATTAAAAATCACAGCCTGATATTAAATCCTCTCAAGTTACAGTTATAAACAGTTCAGTGGAAAATTAAGTAGACACAATTAATCATTGGCCTACAGTGCAGTTAACCAGCCAAAACTTATTTGATATCTGATACATGCTTTGTCAACAACAGACAGACAGGTAAGACAGATAGACACAGACATATACACAGACAGAAAAATAGTCAGAGAGATAAATATTCATATAGACAGACACCAAGATGCAGACAAACAGACACACAGACAGACATCTAGACAAACACATACAGTGGTAGACAGACAGGTGTACACATGGCCACAGACACACAGACAGAATCACTTATATACAGACAGAAAGACTGAAACAGACACAGACGTATGAAGACTGATGCAATGATACAGATAGACATAGATACAGACACACACTGACTGCTGTTTACTACGTGTGTGCGTACGCATGATCGCTGCCTTGTGTATCCTGTGTTCATTTGGTGCATTGGTTCAGCGTTGCATGTTTTTCAGAATTTAACTTAACCCCTTTACAGCCCTTGGCCTGTATAAGGGCTACAAGTGTAGCTGATACAAAATCCTTTTTATCTGCAATAAAACCTTAGTTATTTACATTCTCAAAACACATGAAGGACCCCTGGAGAAGCAGCATGTTTACTAGACAGACAGAAACTAGACAGCTGTAATGAAACAAAAGATTTGGAGGGTATGAAATGTTTGATTTGTGTTCACTAAAATAATTATTTTAAAAGGAAGTATAGGAAAGTACCAATTTTATGATTTTTTATTCATTATATTTTGACAGTTGCAGATTTACTATTCACTATTGTTCAATAATTTCTGTACCACATTTTCTATATTTTATGCAATGTGTATTTTTTATGTAATGCATGAATAGATCTCCTCAAGACTGAGGCATCAAGCAGGAAAATGACAAAATTGCTGGCCTGTTGTATGAGGTGCAGTACACACAATTCCTGTAGAGGCAGTCTAGCCGCTCAACAGAATCAAACTGATAGAAAGTTTTGAGGAGAAGCTGTGTAATGTGTACTCACCTTGCCACAACAAAAAATATGCTCATCAGAAGAGCAGGTGAGGGATTAGCATGGTTTTAAAATGTGAATAAACGCCTTGTCTCCAATAGGCGGCGCAGGCAAAGACACAGTCCCACAAATAAATAAGCCCTTCGAAAATACACATTAGTACACACATTTTCAGCCACCAATATCAGGGTTAAAGTTATTATTATTAAAAAAGTGTATATATTTTCCAGTTAATATAGGGTATTTTGAGCTGAATTTAAGGTGGCTGAAAATAAGTGACCCTTGTAATTCCACAGGTCTCGCTGCTTTAATTCTTAAAAAAATATATAGATATATTTCTTTCAAAGTCAAACGAGCACTGGACTTTAATCTACACAGATTTCTCTCCTAAATGCGTTTATTCGGGTGAGTAAAGCCCTTAGGTTTTTTTTTTTTCTTTTTTACAGTAATGTAACTATTGGCAGCAATGGAACTATTTTAACCAAACAGATCATTATTTCTCATTCTCTTTTCAAAAGATTTCAATAAACAGTCATAATGAAACTGTGATATAATTTTGTGATATAATCACAATAATATACTCTAGGTTCGTGCTATAACGTGTAATATTGGCACTGCTGTGCTGATCTACAGTATTCGGTCTGCTGCCTCGTGCCTACGACTGCAACACAGCAGTGCCAATATTATACGTTATAGCACGAACCTAGAATGTATTATTGCTTAAGTATATCACTATCCTACATACATTCAAAACGAGTAAGTAAAACACGCTAGGCTCGTTACAATCTGAATTTTATTTATTTTTACACAGTAACTACCCACTTTCATGTCTGATGCATATCAAATGTCACAATAGGCAAAAATGATCACATGACCACTTCTACATGACGTTCAGAATTGACGTGGTCGCCGTTGCAATGAGGGCAAATTAACAGAGTTTAATTGAAAAGGGGAAATTAGCACTTATTTACTGACCATATTTTCTTGACATCTGGCAAAATTCACAGCATTTCCCATCTTTAACCCATTCCCACAAATAAAGCAGAACATGAAAAGCCATAGTTTAGAAAAACCTTAAAAATGGGGAAACATAAGAATTAAACACAAGAAGTAGCTGATATAAAAAAACATTACATAATCTAATAGAAAAAACAGGATACAAATCATAAAACCATTTCCCTTAATACATATTTTAAAAATTAATTTAGCAAAAATTTTAAAGGCAGGTCTTAGTTTTCATTCAGTTTTCTTTCTGAAGGCAACATTCCAGTTTACGCTGGATCATTCAAAAACATTTCCAGGAGATTTTGTTTTACCTGTTACCAGAACATCGTATTTGTTTTGCAATCATATTATAATGTATAATGTAATGAATTTAATATGGCTATTATGATGTGACAGTCATATTTTGTCCCTTTAAAAAAAAAAAAAAGTACATTTGTTTGCATCCCACAGTTTGCATGCGAATGTATACCTTACTGTAATGGTCAAACAGCTGTACAAGTTGTGTAATATTCAGTAAAGGGGAACAGAAGGGTCAGTACGGCACTCAGCATGTTACAAAAAGTAGTACAAATAATAATAATAATAATAATAAAAAAAACATTTTATAAAAGGGTTTATATATACAGCATAAGGTACTTCATTGTTTTGGCACCAAGACTTACTTCACACTCATTTCTTCTGCTTTTCATTCGACTAAGGAGAGAACTGTGTCACGGGTATCAGGTAATATTACTCTGTAAACATGTGAATTGAGATAGAACCTGAAGTGTGTGATACAGTTTCTCTGAATGTGGGTTTAAAATTTTCCAATTTCTTCCAACAACTTGTGAGATGTCTGAAGGACTTAACTTTGCTCCTCTTAGTTCCAAGCAGCTTATGAACGTCAAAAATAAAAATAAGAGATGCTCAGATAGTCTTTGTGCAAAAATCAATGCAATACCTCTTTAATCGTTTTGACCTAGTACATTTATTTCCTTAACAGTTCAGTGTGTGGTAATTAAACCCAATGCAGTCTTATAAAAAACAAGGACACGAAAAAAAAATATCACATGCTACAAAAACATGCTAAAACATCACTGTGGCTTGAGGTAATGAAGTGGGCCTTCTGTCCTACACATTCATCTCTGTTCATTTTTCAGGCCTTATTGCTTGGTTTGGATTGATTGTTCAAATCTGATCTTTCTGTCTTGATGTTTCCATTCATATTCAAGCGACACTAATAAAACAACATAGTTTAACAAAACCTTTCTATAATTTTTTCACAAACTTTCCACCCCCTTCCTAAATTTTAGAGTTCACAGTAATTGTGCATTCTCTGCTAAAGGTGTGAAATTAACACCTTAGCTTAACATACCTTCAGTACTTGACTGTAAAACTAGAGATGGACTGATCCGTGTTTTTGTGGCTAAACACTTAACCAATTGCAGAGTTTGCTAAATGCCACACTAACCTTTTCAGGCAAACCTGTTCATGTAATGTGCCGTGAATGTAATGTGCCGCTCTGTTGTGTTGCTGTGCTTGTAACTACTCACTGTACAAGCTGAAAGATGCACTCTTAAGAGGGGAATCCAGTTAGTGGGCCATTACTAGTCTTTAGTCACTTCCCTCCATGAGGTGCATTAGTTTTACACATTTTAGAAATGCACAAGACTGATTTAGAAACGGAAAAACAAACAAGCCAAGCAGAAGAATAAGACAATGGCTGGGAATGCATGTTTGCAGCCAGCTCTATAGTTCAGTCTAGCGGCCAATGTGACACATAGCTGATCGTTATTGCCATCTCTAGTTAAACAGCATGTGACGAATCTAACTTTCTAATTAATAAAGGTTTGTTTTTGGCTTTCATGCTTCTCTGGGGGAAAAAAAGGAACGTTTTGCGCCACTTCTGCCTTTACCTTTAACACAGCCCCTAACGCTCTCCTGCTGACCCATGACAATGAGGTATGGCTTTGTGAAAAAAAGGAGAAATGAAAGTGCAAAAAGCCCAATGCCAACATCATCCGTAAACATGTATGCATAATGCTGCTTTACAACACACAGGAAAGTAAAGTTTTTGGTAGAGGTGTAACTGTTTTGAACCAAAATGGAAGATATGAGCGGGTAAAGTGTATGATCTTTTAGTTTTTTTATTTATTTATTTGTATGATCCAAAATTGCACTAAACAACATGGCTGGGTTGCACCAATTGTGCGTAAGTCCCTTAAGTTTGTGTGTAAAGTCCTTAGTTAACACTAGTTATGTTTAAACTATCCTTTTACTAAATCAGTTTGCACCAAAAACCCGTATGTTGTGTTTTAATTAGGAACAACTAACTCCTGCGCAGTTTCTAACTGTTGCTTTTACTTGAAGAAAAACAAGATATAACATGGCAATCAACATGTCATGGAAAGATATTTTTATTATTCATGAAATAATAATTTCAATAATTACCATGACCTTAACAGCACGACTTCTTGGATAATATAATGTATAATGTAATAATAATTTTTTTTTACTTTACTGTCAACATTTCAGCTTGGTTGTAAGGATTTCTGAACTGGCCCATGTGACTGGGATTTCACGTGGTCACATGCTTCCTACACTTTAGGCTGGTCCCCGCTATGGTGAGCAGATGCACACTACAGTTCATTGAGAAGCAGGTGAGTTTGTCTGCACGCCCCTATAGAAGTTGGGGTCAATCTTGCCAATGCCAACTTGCGCACAATCGGTGCAACCAGCTTCAGATCCCAGCCTGGGTTCCTTTCTACCACCTGTGATCTGTCTCGCTAAACAGGTCTCTCTATTCAGCTGCTGAGTAGAATCAGGAGTGTTAACTGAGGACGAATGCTAAAGTCTACAGTGTTTTAGCTGCCAGGAATGACGTCCGACACACTGGTGCCACAGACGTGCTGAGCGCACGGCTCTTCATTCCACTTCCAGGAAGTCACAAATCTCTCAAATCCACAGAACATGAATAATACTGTAAAACTGCTTTTACTCTAAAATAATTGAACCAAATTTTCAAAGTATACATTATTTGCAGGTGATGTGGGCTTGTGAACATGCAAAAATCTCGAACTGTTACAAATCTCTTGTATCTGGCTGTGCTGATCTGAACTGTGAAAGCTGTGAACCGCTACATCTCTGTTTTCACCAAAAGTGTCTACTTACTGGACAGTCTAGAAGAAACTAACATCGACTGAGTTTAAACAATAAACAATAAAACATTGTTGAGCGATTTCTGATTGTCCATAGTAAATCAAGTACGAATACATTAATAAAAGAGGAGGTTTTTAACTGAGGCAATAAAAAGCAGTGCAGAGCTTTTTACCTGCAAAGTCATTGTGTATATTAAGGGGGATGGGGATAACAGCTTTCTATGTTTTGACCTCAATCCATTTTGTGTTTTCACTTCAATTACCTGTACAACCTGATACTAAACAGTGCATTACGGAAGATTTCATGCCAACATTACAGATGGATAGAAGGATAGATATGGTTTAATGTGCATCTTTTAACGAAACAACTGAAATACTGGAGTCCTGATGGTGATATGGCTCAAAATCCTTAACAAAACATAAGAAAAAGTGAAAAGAAAAATGCTTGGTAAAAATGTTTTAGGGGTAGAAAATCTTAAAAAATCACTACATTCACTCATTTTTAGCCATTTTGGGGAAACATCCAAAGTCATATATACAAATTTTGTATCGGTTTAGTTACAAACTGTGGCCTAATTGTTTATCATGGCCCTCTACCCTGTACATAAACCCTCAGTTCCTGATCACATGCTTCTGCTACGCTGGGCCCTTACTGACCAACAGGGTACACACTGAGACTAATAAACTGCACAGCTACAGTTTGTAACTGTACACCCACACTGTGACTCCGGAATCTGGAAGGTGTATCCGATAAGTCACACATACAGGTTTTTAAGCATCACACAGCAGAGCAAGAAGACTTTACTGCTCAAAATGATGAGCATCATACCTCGGCATTTACGGTTAAGTCCAACATTTGTTCAAGGGTGCTGCATCGTAACAAATTTTGAAGAAAAAAAAAAATAAGATTTTAAGGGATTAAACAAGAAGTAAAGACACTGCAATGTGTTAAACATTACATTTCAAACCACAAATACGAAAAAAAGAAGAGGTTAAGTTTATGGAACTGCTGTAGACACTGCACACTTATGAGCTCTGAGTAATTTACCAGGGATGTCCCAAACTGATCTTTAGGGTTGGAGAAACTAAACTCCTCCCAGCTTTGAAATGGTTCATTGTAGAGAAACTAAATGACTGGAATTTCTTTACAGTGATGGTGATGAGACTCAGGTGATTTTATTTAGTACTTAAAACCTCCAGTGAACCTACATGTGCAAGTTTTACATGTGGTGTCAGTTTTATGCCAGTGTAGTATGGCAGTAATGTAATATTACATTTTAGTGTAAGGATTTCAAAAACACACACATATTTGGTAATATAACTTCAGATTAGAGCAGAGTGAGAGGACTGAACTGCTCTAACTGAA
Source organism: Astyanax mexicanus (assembly GCF_023375975.1). NCBI lineage: Eukaryota > Metazoa > Chordata > Actinopteri > Characiformes > Acestrorhamphidae > Astyanax > Astyanax mexicanus. Next base: position 32,127,339 of record NC_064410.1, on the reverse strand, counting down.
GTGACACATGACCTCCTTTCCTGAGTTTACAATTAAGACTAGGTTTTGTTTAGTGAAGCTGAATCACCACGAATTAGAAAAAGGAAAAAAGTATGTTTCTCTAGAATTAAGCAATTCTAAATCACATCACCCTGAATTACTTTTAACTTAGGTCTGTCACAATGACAGCTATTTTTGCAAACAATATTGCGATAAACAATGTTTATATACAACTACTGGCGTTGCTCACTTGGTCTTCTATTTTGCATATTTAATGTTTTGTCTCATTCTCTGTCCTTATTTCTGTAACATCAGTTGTAAAAATAGCTATATAAATACATTTGATTTAATCTGCTTTTAAGACCTCTAAATGCCACTAATATAATAATAACACAAAATCATAACAAATAAATGACACTCTTTTTAAAAATAATAAATTTTTCCTGTTCTGGTTCACACTCCCAATTTTGAACTGTTTGGTGCATTTCTGGAACCTGAAAAGTTACAAGTTGGAACCAAAGAAGGGAGAGCTGTTGTGCAACCCCTCTGTTTATAATGTATTCTGTGACATATCCTCAGTTCCACCTAAATTGGTGCAAACATGAGCTGGTTCGCTAAAAAGCACCAAGGTTCTTATAGGCCTGAACGGAACCAGTTCCGAGTTCTTTTGGTTGAAGAGTGTGTATGGAGTCAGCTATTGATGAACTGGTCATTGAGCGACTGGCAAAATTACTGTTTACTGTGCAACTTATATAACAAACACGCCAACACAATAGATGATATCAAGATGATCAAATGACTGAGGTAATGTAAATGTAAAGTAAATATTGTGACAGGCCTAGTTTAACCATTTGTATTATTCATGGAAATGTAAAAATGAAATGCTCAGCTATGTGCATTGTCCTTGAAAATCACTACTGTTACAAAGCCAAAGAACCCTTTAATAGTACTGCACAAAACTGTTTTTGCATTTAAAAACTCAGATCACAATCGGGACATTCCTGTAAATTAATAAAAACTCTAAATTAAAGATCTGTTTGGGTTGACATATAAAGCATTTGCAACAAACACAAAGACTCCAAATTCTGTTCCTCTGAGTCCACAAAGATATTAGTGCCAAAATCCCAGGAGCTGCTAGAAATAGAATGTTAGGAAGAGCTATAAAGCTCTTTTTTTAACTCAAGTCTTTGGAAGGCACACTCATGGTGCCTCATCATTCGGTAATTTGAGCCAAACAGAGCTCTTAAATTAGGCCACACTTTCAATTCAAAACCCCTATAAAACAAAACAGTCCAATAATAATAATTAAAAAAACTGGAATCGCTTCTCGATGACTCGATTATAGTATTAGTCCCATCTCTGTAAACGCTTTGGACCGGCTTCTTTCTCTTCATTATTATTGCAGAAGACACACACACACACACACACACCACAGTCTGAATGATGAGGTATTGATGTGAGAACTGTTAGGAACACCTTGAACACCACCAGCTACTTACAGAGATGCTGTACGTGGGAATGCCAACACAGTTCGCAGTGCACTGGCATGTGGCGTCCATCAGTCGCACTAGATGCAGAGGTCAGACCAGCGGGTGCAGACTACATGACCTGGAGGGTAAGAGCACTGGAAGGTTTGATAGGTTGGTGAAAACACAACAGTTTGCTGATCATTTGGTGTCTTAAGTTTGCTTCTTTATTTTTAGCACTGAAGCTATTAGGCTAACAGGCTAACGAAAAAACATAAAATGCTACATTTTAGCTGTGCTTTCCCAGTGAGCATGTACAACTATAGGGCATTTACATATATGACTGCAGATGTGAATGTGTGTGTACTTCTACTTTTCTACAGTAGTAAGGTTTGGGCAGTCCTGGTCAAAATTCTTGTTACTGTAAAGAAAACATCACAAAAGTAAGTAAATTTGTGTTTTTGTTAGATTATTTCCTTTGTGGTATCAATGCTCCCTGACAATTAATCTTATACTGTCGGAAAACCGTTTTATTTCCCTTTTAAATGGGGCCACATTCACATTAAACTTGCATTTGTGAGATGAGCAGTAAAGCTGAGCATGTGGCTTTGCCCAATCTTCTCTGCCAATGCCAAACAACTTATGTTAACAAAATTCATGGTCTTGCAAATGTTGCACCATTTAACCCCTTAACAAGTCAGGACTTTTTGCCTGACATTGCATTGGTCTGTATGACATTACACCACTAAATCTTGAGGATTTATTTTCAAGATTTACATTTTTTTTTATTACATAAAAAGGGTTCATGTTTGATAAGGAACATTACTGATAAGCATAACTGAATTGTAATAGAAAATTAAAAAAAATATTTAAGCAAAGCTGCTGATTACAAGGCATAAAGAATAAAATCATAAAATTGGCTCGTTCCTGAACTTTATTTTAAAAATCATTATTTTCCTGAACACAAATCAACCAGTTCATGTCCTCCAAACCTTTAGTTTCGCTATGTTTGTCTAGTTTTTACGTCTATTTTCGAACACACAGAATTTGGGTTGATTCCTGTTACTAATCTGGAAATATTAAGTGAAATAGAGAGAAAACAGGCAGCTTCACCAAGTGTCCTGTAGGAGATTTCAAAGCTGTTACATTTTCAGAATGTAAAAAAAAAAATTTACTGCAGAAAAAAAGGGTTTTATATCATCTACACCTGTAGGCTTTATACGGGACAAGGTATGTTAAGGGGTTAAAAGAGAACAGGCTTTCCAGCGGTGTAAGATTTATTGGCAGGAAGCATTGTTATGGAAAAGAAATAATCTACCAAACACAAATGTCCTTAATTTTTTGTGCTATGTTTAGTTAAATGGCTAGAAGATGGACTGAACTTCCACAGGGAGTACAAGTTTAAAGTTAAGAAACAAAAAGGAAGGATACAAGATTAGATCTGCATCTCAAATACATACTAATTAATAATTAACTAGTTTTTGAGTACCTAGCAGGACTGTATATTTGTGAATTTCCGACGCGTCAAGGTACAGGGGTCACAGTTCAGCGCATGCATTTGCACTGTACGCATTATTAGGGTAAATATGGTGTGTTTTCATACCATACAGAAACCTTGGATATACATGGTTTTGTGGGAATTGAAGTGGCATATGGCTGTGATGTAGGGGTCCGTTGGGGGCTATATGGCACTAGGTGTGACTTAACTTGTGTGCCAGTTAAAAATTAAATGAAAAGAAACCCCTGCCCCCATTTTGCTGAACTCAAACTGTACTGGGAGGTGAAATGAACCGTGACTTTTGTTGACCATTAAACTCCTAGTATGTAGTATATAATATAGAGAAAAATATAGGTTTCTATATTAATGTCCCTACTCTCATTTATGAGAGTACAGTTAATGTTGTCTTGGTTTTAAAAAAGCATTACATACAGGGGTTGGACATCGAAACTAAAACACCTGTCATTTTAGTGTGGGAGTTTTCATGGCTAAATTGGACCAGCCTGGTGGCCAATCTTCATTAATTGCACATTGCACCAGTAAGAGCAGAGTGTGAAGGTTCAATTAGCAGGGTAAGAGCACAGTTCTGCTCAAAATATTGCAATGCACACAACATGAGTGACATATCAGAATTTAATAGGGACAAATTGTTTGTGCACGTCTTGCTGGCGCATCTGTGACCAAGACAGCAAGTCTTTGTGATGTATCAAGAGCCACAATATCCAGGGTAATGTCAGCATACCACCAATACAAACGAACCACATCCAATAGGATTAACTGTGGACGCAAGAGGAAGCTGTCTGAAAGGGATGTTCGGGTGCTAACCTGGATTGTATCCAAAGAACATAAAACCACGGCTTCCCAAATCACGGCAGAATTCAATGTTCACCACAACTCTCCTGTTTCCACTAGAACTGTCTGTCTGGACAATAAATTATTGTGGTCTAAAACCAGATGTTTGAGTTTCATTGTCCAACCCCTGTACATTCAATACAGAAGCAAACATAACACACTGATCACCTGCACTCTTTTCAAGGCTAAACTTGGATTATTGACGTTTTGGAGCTGGACAGTCTCTAAACTCAGTGCTCTGGCTCTCCAGGTCTACGGCTGAACGCCCGTGGGCTCTGCTGCCTCTGTAGTGGAAGGGAAGCCTACAAAGACAAAGACTCCACTCTTAAGTGGATTCTACCAAAGTTGTGACATCTAGAGTTGGCAGCAAAATCACTGCTGCAAGTTGAAGAAACACCTATAATAATATTTATCATCATAAAACATAAAAAACCACACACCATCAGAACAGGAAGACACTACTCTATTTCAGGACGTTTACAGAGCAATCTGTAAAGAGCGCATGCCTTGGAGATGGAAATGGAAAGACGAGAAGAACCTCCCTCTAAGCAAGTCATGAGAAAGTTCTTGGTTCCCTTTTTCAAATTCCAAAATATGGTCCTGCGTAATCTTGCGCCTGCTCTTCCATCAGGAGACACTGCCACTGTTGATGAATTGATTAAATCTAACCGCAGGGGGTTCGTTTTTTTGTTCTGCAGAACATATATAGTCCACAGACATTGAGATGTTTCAGTTTTATGGTTACGCCGTGCCGATGGCTTTTTTTCTTTTCTTTTTCTATTTTACAAAGCTGAATTCTTCATTCAGAGATCGTTTTGATCCCGTTTTTGAATCTGTAGAGGTATTTTGTGTTGAGTCCTGTGTACGAATGAAAACCACGATGTTCAGTTCGACCTTCAGTATCCGCTCGTTTGCTCCGTCACATTTGTCGATGGTGAAAAACAAACGAACAGAACGAGCTGCTCCAAGCGTTTCCTGTAATCATCCTTCCTCCACACTACCTGTAGGTTTTTAACAGCTTTCTCATCCTCCAGGCAAGTTTAGGTTCAACCTCAGAAAAAGCTGGTTAAGTTCGGTACTGTTGGATTGATTTACTCAAGCTGTATCAGGCGTGTGTTTTATCCAATACACTATTTTCTCTCCTTTTCAGTACAAAGAAAACAGTCTACGCATTTACTTGTGCTCTTTTGCCATCAACAGAATGTTGAAAAATAGAGGAAGGTCACTTCATTGCTTGGAACGTACATGCTGTCCTTAAAAACCACAGGCAAAAAAAATTGATGTAAAAAAAGTGAAGACTGAAATTCCAGAGGATCAAAAACAAATGGACATTTTTTTCCTATTCTACACGTCTTTTTGTACCTTCAAACCAGCAGAAGACTACAGTTTCTGATGTGCTGCACTGGTCAGTTTGGAAACTTGACTATAAAAGGTCAGCACATTCAAACGGACTCAAACAGAAACTGTAAAAATATATAGAAAAACAAAACAATGGGAAACCGATAGTGGACCCTATGTAACCCTTTTTTTTCGTTCCGGTTTCTTCACGTGGTTTTCCCTGAATGTGTCCGCAGATGTGCCTGGAGTTTGCTCAGGTGGGAAAACTGCTTCCCGCACTCGGGGCAGTGGGCTGCAATGTCTTTGTCTTTATGCGTCTGCCGGTGAATTTTGAGCAGGTTTGAGCGGGCAAATTTCTTGCCACACTCTTTGCAGACATGGAGCTTTTTTCCACCTTTAATCCTGGAGGAGTCTCCATGGTCTCCATGTTCTACCTCTTCCTCCTGAGCTGCCTCCTCCTCCTCCTCCTCCTCATTGTCCATTTTGTCTTGTTGACTGCTTTGGCCTGGAGTCACTGCAGCCCCTACAGTATCCTCAGGGTCAGCCAGGCTGGGAAGAGCCTCCATGGACTCTTCATCGTCCTCCAGCAGCTGTGAGGGAAGAGTGAGGAGTCGGTGCAACATGGAGGGCGACCTCAGCTGAGAATCTTCACCTGTAGCTCAGATAACACACAACATACAGTGGTCAGTTACAGTTGTAACAGTAGAAACAGCTGTGAAACAAGAGTCTTATTCTCTGACTCACTCATTATATCTATTTGACTCTCTATCAGTCTTTGTCTTTCACTTTCTCACCCCATCAATTATATATTTTACCCTCACTCTCTCAATCATCCTCCTCCACTTTGTTACTTCTTTAGTCATAATGCTCATTATACTCATACTCACTGTTTTCATACACTCAGTCCTTCATTCACGTCTTTCATTTACACAAACTCAATCATTCTTTTACTTTCTCAATCATTTTCTTAAGATGTTTTCACACAATCACCATTTTGTCTGGTGAAAACTGACTCTGGTTTGTTTGCAGGAATTTCAGCAGGAATGAAAGCAATAATTGCATTTAGGTATGGGTCAAACAACCGCACGAGACCAGAGTCAGGAGTTGGCCTCGGTCCAGTCCCAAACTCCTTGGCGGTTTGTTTGTAGCGAGAACGTGACCGGACCTGAATATGACCAAACTATAAAATATTGTGTCTTTCTCGTATTTGAGCTAAATGGCTGTTCAGGTGCAGGTTACCTGATTTATTACCCACATAAATATAGAAATACAAAGTAATGACATATCTGCTTGCATTTCCATGCTAAGCTGCTTTCAGTAGCGCAAATATGCTTACTGCGCAGACATCTGCACTGCTCATCCCATCCCAAAACAAAGCACTTGTTCAGTGTTAAAGCAGTTTCACACATTATATACATGCTGGTCTAGAACACAGGAACTTCTTTCTATATTTAAGAAAAAAATGCTTCAAGTTAATGAACTAATCAACTGATTCGGACCAGAGGAACAAACTACAGGTGTGAAAACCCCCTTAAATTCTCATCCATTTATTCTCTTTTTCACTTTCATACTGTCATCCTCTCTCTTTCTAAATCATTTTCTAACCCATCACTCACTATCTTTCACTTTTGCTCATTCACATTCTCATTTACTCTCACTCATCTCTTCATCATTATATGTGTATTAACATGACTAAAATCTTAAATTAGTGGTGATTAAATCTTGAAGCAAACGACTTTGGATCAAAATTTTTCAAAAAATCTAAATAACTATTTTATTGTTTTATCATCGTCATTTACAATTTCTTGCCAGTTTCAAAATACTGAAATACTGTCTCCAACATTTTAGCAGGCAGTTTAAATGTAAAGGTAGTTCAGTTGTAAAGGTAGTACATTTTAAAGGATATTAATGAATATAAGAAAATAAAAACTTGTGCGTCAAACAAGTTATATTTAAAATCAAAGTAAATAACTATTTTAATTATGTAACTAAATATAAATAGTGTAGCAAAAACAACACCTTGAGATCTTAAACAGTTAATAAGCCTGTGAAGATCATTGATTCGTATTCAATTTACAAAACACAATTAAACGTAATATTCATATTATTTCACTGACTTGTTGTTGTGAAGTATTACATGAGACAGGAACATGACTCACCAACAGAGCTGCTGACCGAAGTACACTGGGGGTCAGCGGTTGTGACCTCTGTATCATGTGTCTGCAGCCACTGAGGCGGGTCTGCTGTGACTTCTGGTGTGACCTCTGCATTTTTCTGAGGAGCTGGAGATAAACTCTCCTGGATCAGGCTGTCCACATCTGTCACAGCCCCTGACCCGGGGCACTCCTCCTTACTGCTCAGCTCCTTAATGTGCCACAGGTCACTGCACCACTTCTGACCAAACACTTTGTCCAGAATTGGCACCCAGTCCTGAGACACGGTGATGACCGCCTGCCTCTCCGGCTCCGATTCTGGTTCACAAACAGATCGGAACAAATTATATTTACCTATAACTATGCTTCAATTAAACTGTAATTGAAAGTAGAATTTTATATAGTTAGTAAAGGGACATTTTGCTCAGTGTTATGTGAGTGCACATTAAAGCTGCTGGGGGTTACTGGGGACAGATTACTAATTTAATGCATTTTCTGTCCCTCCTAGAGAGCAGCATTTGCTACAGAATATTCAGCTGCATGCTGCATTTACTGCAATAGAAACAAGCAGACAATCTACGTCTGACTAAATGGCCACTTTTATTTAAAAGCAGTCATGTCTGGAATGTCATACATTCAGAATAAGAGGCATTTTCCAACGCAGGTGCACAGCTGTACATAAGGGGGGTTGTACCTCATGACTTATGTACTGAAGTGGAGAATAACTGAATTGCTCTCCCTATCTGAAAGGGCAGTGCAGTGATAAAAAAACACAGATTTAAACAAGTTAATCAATAAAGGAAATGGCAGAATTTCAGCCAATCATCTTTTTTTTTTTCACACAGCGTTTTTTTTTTCTCAGCAGTCATACTTGCAAAAATGGTGGTCATGACCTACATTAGAGCAGAGTTAACATTGTCCCTTACTCTTAACTGTGAGCAAACTATATTCCTAGAAGGACAATCCCTCATTCTCTTGAAGGCATGTCCAGAACTTGTGTGTGTATTGATCATGTGAAACTCTTAACATCTGAGTAAAAAATGTCTACTAATAAAAAAACAAATCCCTCCTATTCATCTCAGCTAGGACTGACCAATTAATCGAAATTAAACAAAACAGACAAAATCCTGCCCAGGTCCTCCTTCAGTTTTTGAAGAAAAAAACAAAACTTGTGCTAATACTTTTCCTACTGTGTGTAGGTATAGTTTTATAGTACTATAGTTTTAAAACCTATAAAACCATGTGTCTAGTATCATTAATCTGCCCTATCCTGTTTGTGAACATGAAAGCAACATGTAAGAGAAAAACAAACACTGACCCAACTGAGCAACTAAGATTATGTTCAATAAATATAACTAAGACCGTATTTTTCACACTATAAGGTGCACTTAAAATCTTTGATTTTGCCAAAAAGTCATCAGTACGCTTTATAATCCGGTGCACCTTATGTATGAATTTTACCAGTCAGGTTGAATAGATCAGTAAAGCCTCTCCACAAGTAGGTTCCAAGTTTAGTTCTCCAGCACTGAGACTGGAGCAGTATTAGCATTAACCGCTACCTGTGGTAAGCATTAGCTCTTTTGCTATTTAGAGTTAAGAATCATCGGCCCGTATCCTGCTGCTTACCACAGCTAGCACTATTGGAGCAGCATAAATATTATGCTAATATCAAAGCACTCAGGGTTCCTCATAGTAGCTCTTTTGGGCAGCATTTACTAGAGCTAACCGTGGCTAGTGCTAGCGGTTAGCCACTACTGCTAATGCACCCACTCTTAGTGAAATCTGGAAATCTAAGCTTACTGTAAATAAATGGAAGCGCTTTACTCACTCAAACATTTTTCAGTAGAGAAATCACATCCAGAATTACAGTTTTGTTAACTTAGCTTAGCTTTACTTAAATTACCTGCTGAATAAGAAGAAAAACATAGCGACACCCCTGTTCTTCACTAGTGTCGCATAATGCGCATTATAATTTAGTGTGCCTAATGTATGAAAATAGACGTTCATTAATAGTGCGCTTTGCCTTATATTGCGAAAAATACGGTAATGCTCAGTTTTTTAGGATACTGATTCCCATATCGCACAGCCTAATCTTTCTAAAGGCCTCAAAAGCTTTTAAACTTGCCATGATGATACCACTCATTGGTGATACAAAACTAATGAAATCTAAATAAGACAGACTCCTACAAAATCCTCTCCAACAATGTGCAACAATGTTTATCACAGCAAAATTACATTTCTATTTATTAAAAAAACTAGCTGTTTCTTCCACATGACTGTATATATGCATAATTTATCAATTAGACCAATGTGTTTATTTACTAAGGTGATAACAACCCACAGTGTCAGTGCAGCACTGTGTATTTTTAAGTATAGCAAATCAATATGACTAAATCAATACAAATTAATATGATGAAACAGACCAAAATAACCAATATGACAAAAAATAGACATTTTATCTAAAGACTAGATCTAAGAACAAGTACAGATTAACTAGTAAGTAACAATTAAGTCTTCAGATCAGTTTCACTTTTTCTTCAACACATCGATCATCATGATTCTCGAAGCAGCATCATAAGGTTAATGTCAATCATCACAGAAAGACGATTTCTCAGTCCTATCAGCCAGGCCTGCTCAACAAGCCAAGCACTGGTCTGAAAATGAACAACAAAGCATTTTTTACCACACACACACTGCCAGGAACTCGCTTTGAGGAAACCAGAAACCAGACTGTGATGGCTGTGGTCAGCACAACTCTTCTACACACGAAATACCGGCCACATATCTGTTCAATATCTCCTGTTTACAGCTCAGCGTCTCCAATCAGAATTCTGCTCTGAGAGTTGGGTTAATCTACGTGTTCTGATGTGTTAAAAGTTTTTTTTTTATGTGGACTGGGTCGCTTTAGATTAAAATAAATGATAAATACTTTACTATGACAGAGGAAGTTTGGGCGGGCTGTTCAACCCAAGTATGATATTAATACTGGAGTTGTTTTGCCAGAACAGTACAGCAAAATGTAATACACTCTGTACTAATGATATTAAATATTATTTGCGCCTTCTTAACTTAAACTTACACTGTGTTACTTTGAAACTATAGAATTTGTATTTTTTTTTTGTATTTTATTTTTATTTTTTTTCTTTATGAATATATTTTATTATTTGCCTTTTATAGCAATAATGATAATTGATAATTGAATTTAGCACAGCTGTGTGTTTCATAACACTGCCTACTGGAGTACTATAGATTGATCAAGATTAATACTAGTATGATTATTATTACTAATTACTATTATTGGACAATTTCTAATTTAAAGGAAATTTCCCCAATGTGTACAAATTCCTTGAATAATATACCATATTTTTGCACTACAAGGCACTTAAAATCCTTTAATTTTCCAAAAAATTGTGCCTTTTAATCCAGTTCACCTTATGTATGAATTTTACCAGTCAGGTTGAATAGATCAGTAATGCCTCTCCACTGAAGTGCATCGTTATACAGGAGTTTCAGTTTAGTAGCATTAGCATTAGCCGCTAACTGCTGTTTCCCTCTTCAGAGGTGAGTATTATTGGCCTGTACCCTGCTGCTAACCCCGACTAGCACTGTTGGTGCAGCATTATCATTACCTGCTAACCATGCTAGCTCAAAGGGAAGTATATTGAACTGTAGTATGCGCGTTTAGAATGTGAAAACAAGCTACGTGGGACGAACTGCTAGCTAATACACCTGGGCTTACCGAAGCACTCAGGGTTCATCAGTGTAGCGCTATCTGGTGGCATTAACCACTAACTGCTAGCGGTTAGCCGTTAATGCTCCAGTGTTCGTGCTGGAAACATTCTAGAACCTACTAAGCTTACTGTAAATAAAGAGAAGCGCTTCACTCCCCCAAATAAACAGATCTGGAGAGAAATCTGTGTAGATTTACAACCAAAGCTCGTTTGACTTTAAAAGAAAGTCTTTTTTTATTACAGTTTTGGTTACATAGTTTAGCTTTACTTATCTTTTAGCTACTCTCCGACCACCACCCAGCAGCGAGACCTACTGAATTAGAAGTTCCTTATAGTGCCTTTTAAAATGCACCTTTTAATCCAGTGTGCCTTATGTATGAAAATAGACCAGAAAATAGACGGTGCACCTGAATATGATGTGCCATTATGACATGTCTACAACACAAATATAGTAATCTTGTGAGTTTTTTATTTTTCCACACAAAATGGAGCATTTTTTTTTCATGGCACTCTGTGAAAACCACACTGGCATCAGGCAGGGTATTTATAAACAAACCAGTTATATATACTAGCAGCACTTCTCTACTGGGATTAAACAAGCTGTGTGTGGGTCTCTGTACATCTGTTTTGGCAAGGGATGCAACAAAGCAGCTGAATGCATTTAAGAGAAGGGGTGTCCACAACCACTCATGCAGGGCCTGTTTACACCTGCCATGACTATGCATTTTCTATTCAGATGTGTTTCCATAGACTATCTATATAGCATACAGTTATAAACATAGTTGTATAACTATATAGATATAGTTTTCTGGATTCTGTTTACCCTAAAATGTAACCAACATGAACAGAAGTTCCGGATTTTATTTATCCATGTAAAAATACCCCATTTCAGTTTTATTCTCTCATGAAAATTGTCCTGTTCAGGTAGTCTACTCTAAAAAAAGACTTGTTTTAATTTTTTTTTTTGACAAATGTATTGCGCTTGCCTGACAAAATCCAATCACAAAAAAAATCACAGATTCTGTTTACACTTGTATTAAATGTGGATAAAATCTGTCAGTGACCACATCCGAATGTGGTTTGAGGGATTTGTTCGTAATCTTATTACAATCCATCTTTGGAGAGTTAACACCTGGCTTTCCATGCAGACCATAAAAATCAAAACACGAAAGAATCACTTAATATGCATGTTAATGCCAGGAGTAAACAGGTCCATAGTGCATCTTGTTAATAACTTAAGGCATAAGCATACATTTGCTAAGCTTAAGTGAACAAAGTGACATAACTGCAAATTTCGCAAAGGTGCTTTGCTCACCATGTCATGCAGTTAGAAAATTAGCAAATTCTGTTTTTGTTTGTGACACATTATCAATACGTGCCATCAAATTAAGGCCAGGAGGTGAATAGAATTACTGCTTTAATATAATTTTCAAAATAGGAACATAAAGACTACATCTTTACATATAGAAGCTGCCAGAGGAAATCACAGTAAATAGACATTTGCTTCTGTTAGAAATCTGTAAAGAACTATTATGTAACATTTATTTTTATATTTGAAACTTTTTTTTAATGAAATACAAGCATGTTATGTTTGCATTGTATTTAGAAGCTGCTGTAAAGGTTTAAGATGGCAGCTTACTAAAAAAAAAAAAAAAAAAATCTAAATTTAATGTAAAGGAAATAATAGCTTACGCCTCACTTTACAATGGTGCTGTTTTAAAAAATCTAAAGTTGTAATGTAAGAAATAAAAATCTAAATTGTAATCAAGTATAATTTATACATTTTTGTAGACTGTTCTTAAGTGAAATATTGATATCTGTATTTGAACATAGTCGCTCTAAACGTACTCTAATTTGACTTACTCCAGTTACTGCTTTATTACTTCACATGATGGAGCTAATCAAACAAATAAGGTAAAATCTGCCAAATTCTCTACAACTAACACCAATTAATCCATAATTCCTGATATTTGCTTATTTATGAGTATTTTATAGAGCCTGATATCTTATCACTTTCTTTGGGACCTGTTGATTTGGGCTAAAAAGTCAGTGACGTAGGCCTATGTTTTTTATTGCCATTTTTTTTTTTATATAAAGCTGCAGCATGATTACAATATAGCAAGGTATTAAATCACGCTTTGATAATAAAAAAGTTAAAAATGTTTTAACTTCGCTCAGTTGTTGTGGATGTGGCCACAAGGCAATATAATGGAAATTTTTGTGGAAAGACGTCAGTAAAGACTGACAGCTACTACTCAGCATTGTAGGTAAAAGCCCAGTTTCAGATAAAGAATGCCAACTCGTATTGTAAGCTTGAAAACATGCATTCGGCTTGGCATTCAGTAAATCTTGCAAATTTCTGTTCGCAGAAACTATGTGGAGGACCTTTGTGGCATTAATAAAACTTCAGATATGCAGCTTCACCCACTACTCTGCATCTCTGTACCTATTTAAAACCATCATCCTGGTAATGTTTTAAGAGACTAGGTTCCACATCTGTAAAGATTAAACTCACTTATCTGTTACAGGCTGAAATGCATAAATACAGTTATGTAAATTCTATATTAACTTACCTGCAGGGAAATACTACACTCACACCTTTTTGGGAAACAGGTTATTCTTTGTTTATTAAATGCCCTATAGCCTGCATGTTTCCTGTACTTTTTTTACTCTGTAAATTATGTTTCCAATTTCCTTTTACTTGTTGGAATTAAACAGATTGTTCGCTGAGGCTGTGTATAATGAAGTGTGGGAAGGACTGGGGACTATAAACACACAGGGTCATGTGGTATTGACTGAGTGAGGTAACTGCTAGGTTGCTAGAAAGGGTGTTAATAGTAAACCACAGAAGGTGAAAGCTGATATTTATGGCTAATCTCTGCTGAAACAGGTGCCAGTAGTACGACAATACTCAACCACTGCATTGATTATTAGGTTGTGCTGTAACAATGTGCAGTGTATTGCTCCATAACGCATCAGTGTTTTTTGGTCTTTCAGATCGAGGGCAGGTTTGGATGGCACATTAATCTTTTCAGGCAAGCCTGATAATGCATCATTGTGCAGGGTTTCTGTAGTGTTCTGTGTTGTAAGCGGTGTTTGCTATCACTGCTGATACTCTCTGCAATGGGCAGAGTGATGTACTGCTAAGCGTGTATCAGGTTACTATGCTTCCACCACAAAGCACATTTGTTTTACACATTCTACAAATTGCAAATATGCGAAATTGAGTCAGATATGTTAAAAAAGAAGAATTCTATACTGGCTATACAGTCTTGTGATCTCAAACAGCGCAGCAGCAACATGCAAAATATATATGATATATATGATACAACTATATGGAATTATTTGGGCTATATTAAAAGTCAATTAAAGAAAAAAAAATTAAGCATTCTGAGAAATTTGTTTTCATAACTGCAAATAAAGTCCATGTAGAATCATTGATAGATCTTTAGATTCATTGACCAATAAAACAAATAAGTAATCGTCAAATTCAGCACTATTGTAAGGAAATCTGAGTTGCAAATGTTCCCTTTTAACAAAACAAAAGCCTAAACACAAAGTTTTCAAATAGGTAAATAGAAAATGGTATGGAAAAGTCTACCGCTTGTGTTCTCAGTCAGTTCCTGTCCTTGTTCTTTAGCTCCTGCTCCCTCCGAGCTGCCTGGTGAGTCAGTTTTGTTTTCCTGCTCCTGTGGCTCCTCGTCTCGAGCTCCGCTTTCCTCCATCTCCTTGAGTTGCTCCCTGAGCTTCTCATGCTCCCGCTCGGTCTTCTTCAGCTCCAGCAACAAGTCATCAAAACTGTCCTCCACGATTTTGGTCAGTTCACACAACGCAAACTCCAGAACACGCTCCATCACCATCTTCAGCTGACCTGTAGAGGAATGCAGACAGGGCAATGATCAGAACAGACACTTTCTCCACACTGGCACGGTTAACAATGCTGATCTTTATTTATTGCTAGCAGGTCAATAGCACATGTACTTTACAAACCAGTACAGTTCTACCTGCATGTTTTAATCATTACACACTTCCTTTAATAATGCAATGATTCTAAATCATGGTTTTCTTTTAATTAACAAACCGGCCAAACAACCTAAAACACGTCTAAATGAAACAAAGTGAACAATGTAAAGTGAATGTTAAATAAAAAGTATGGCTTGTGTAAAGCTACTCAGTTGTTTCCAAAACTGTATGACGCAAAATTTACTATAAACATGAATTATACAGTTCTGGAAAAAAAAAAAAAACATTTTAGTTTCTGAATCAGTTTCTCTGATGTTGCTATTTATAGGTATATGTTTGAGTAAAATGTTTTATTCTACAAACTACAGACATTTCCTTCAAATTCCAAATAAAAATATTGTCATTAAGAGCATTTATTTGCAGAAAATGAGAAAAGGCTGAAATAACAAAAGAGATGCAGAGCTTTCAAGATCTCAAATAATGCAAAGAGTTCAGAAATCAATATTTGGTGGAATAACCCTGTTTTTTCCTCACAGTTGTAATGCATCTTGGCATGTTCCCCTCCACCAGTCTTACACACTGCTTTTGGATAACTTTATGCCACTCCTGGTGCAAATAAACCAAGCAGTTCAGCTTGGTTTGATCCAGAGGTTATCAATTTGGTAAAGTCAAAGAAACTCATAATTTGTGGTCAAATGGTCTCTTTTTTTCAGAGCTGTAGAGCAGTCATTAAAAGAAAACAAGCATCATGCTTGTCCATGTTTCAGTAAATAGGACATATCTTAAAATGTAAAGGTTTCAAAACATACAGTTCAAAAATTTGTTGTAAACTAGATAGTTTGTGACACGACAGTGATTGTGTATAGTGTTATAGCCTGGCTGACAAAGTTAATAAAACATTGGCAAAAATTAAGAATACATTTAATTTTCCCTCCTTTCTATTATTTAGATTTTTACTATTTCATAATAACAAAAAAAAAAACTTTTAATCCACAAATTCCCAAAACTTTCACTTTGACGTTTTTTAAGGTTTATCCACATATTGTTCCATAAATGTAGAGGTCCCTATAATGTGAAGGCCAGGGGAAAATTATTTTAAATAATGGCATTAGTGTACTGGCACAATCATCCTTGCAATGTCTAATATACTCTAAAAAACTTTAGATATCTAAAACAGGGTGATGTGGTAGGTTAGTTGGTTGTAATTGCTCTCTACAATTTGTATTTCTGCATTTAATGGTGTATATAGAACTACTATCCTGCTGTAGATGATATCCCATCATCAGCTACTTTACTAATGATGTAAGGGGTGTAGACAGAATCCGCTGTTTATAATTGCATATATTTATTCCTTAAGTAATAAAATATTAATCATACTAATGGATGCGCTCTTGTGCTTCACATGATGTGGTGTTCTTTCTTCAAACATGTCTTTGCTTATTGCAAGTTTTATTCCCACCACAAATACCACATCAGACTTCATGTTGTTTTCACACCACTGCTGCTGAGATCTGCTGTTTCATAAGCTGTAACTGATGGGAACTTATGCTGAATATGACGCAGTATGTGAACTGTGAAGGGGTAGTGGATGAAGTGACACAAAATTAATTAATTTGGCAAGTTACTTGGGCTTCTCGTTTACACAGGGCACACTTTTCTCACTGATATCCACAGATAGTAGGTAAACAAAAAAAGTTTGTGGGACAGGTTTTTCATGTGGTGTGATCATTTCAACACATTTGTTTCCAGTTCTTTATGTTGTAGGTCTGACTACAGACAAAAATCAACACAAAACACCTTTTAGAATGTGTCAACAGCTAGAGGCAAAGTAGTGCATCAAGTTCTAAGCAGATTTGAGACTGCAATTTATTGCAAACTTGTAGAGAAATCACCTTTTTGAAGAGATACATGAATACGATACTGGTATTACAGTATTTGCCTGATACCATGTTCATTTAGCCATACCCATAATCGCACACAAACAAGGCTTCAATACCAACATTCAAACTGTGTAGTCTAGTGCACATTGATAACGAACAGACAACTCCTGTTTTCAGCTACAATATATTTTGCACAATAAGGCGCACTTAAAATCCTTTAATTTTTTCAAAAATCGCCAGTGCAACTTTTAATCTGGTGCACCTGATGTATGAATTTTATCAGTCAGGTTGTAAGTTACCGTAAAGCCACTCCGTTGAAGTACAGTGTTATACAGGAGTTTTAATTTAGTTCTTCAATACCAGGGCTGGAGTAGCATTAGCATTAGCTGCTAACTATTTCCCCATTCAGAGGTGAGTATTATCGGCCTGTAGCCTGCTCCTAAAACTGCTGGCCTGTAGCCTGCTCCTAAAACTGCTGGCCTGCAGCTAGGGTTGAACGGTATGAGATTTTCACGGTATGATAACCGTCTCAGAAAATACCGCGGTATCACGGTTATCACAGTTTGTTACATATATTATTAAACTGACCCTTAAATAAATTACAACAAAGGTTTTTTGTTCAATTAACTATTTATTGTAGAAACCTGGGACAAAATTGTGGGAGAAGTGTAGTTCATTTCAAGGATACAATCTTTATCTTAAAAGATTTTGTTCCTATATCGAATATACACAACATCATTAAAGAAGTTCAAAGCCCATTGCATTTAGACAACCTCAGGGGCGTGGATGGAAGAGAGTAATTAGTGACAGATTGCAACAAAGGGTTTTTCAAATGGTGGCAAAAGAACTTCTGTCAGCTTCCAGAAAATCAGAAGCTGTGCTGTAACTTGTCCTGCAGACACAATGTACAACAGTGTCAGCTTGCTCGATCAATCGCCATCTCAATGAAATTAGACACTATGATTAGACATCCATGAGGACCTCAGTGTTTCAACGGAGGCAGAAACAAGCCAGAACTTACTCGAGGATGCCACAGTCTAACTGGGAGAAAGTCTTGTGGAGAGTTTGGGGAGTTGTTCTTTGGTAAAGAACAGAACTGTAGCGAAACAAGGTCTTTAAAAGATATACTCATTGTCCCTGTGGTCAAGCATGGTAGATGTTGAAAGGGTGATTGGTTGAGATTGTTCTAATGCTTCTTGCACTGGATGCCTTTACTTTGTTCAGATTTTTTTCAGCATACTGGACGGCCTAGAGTCATAAAGTTGGATCACCGCCAGAGGTCACAGGTTTTCCAGTAGCAATGACCCAAGGCTAACCTAAATCCTATAGAAGACTTGTGAAGAGATCTCAAAATGCAGGTTGGAAGAAGGCACCCTTCTTATCTGAGAGACCTGCAGCACATGGCAAAAGATGTAAAAGAATGTGCTACCAAATGTTGAGTTATGTCAATTTTGTCCAGTACATTTCTAGAATTTAGTGTGGAATAATGTGAACAGCAATGCATTTGTACTTGCAAAATATGCAATGACTATGTACACAATTAATTATTATGGATATCTAATATATTTGGCTGCTACACAGAATGAAGACCATTACAATGGTTACACAGTTTGGTTTGACCGCTTCTACACATCAAATACACTTATGGTCAGACAAAGGAAGTGGATGATAACATCTTACTTTTGTGCAGTGGACGAACAAAATAGAGTACCATGCCTTTCCAATTTCCTAAGACAACCAGAGAGACAGAATCTGTTGCATCAGCCAGCAGTTACTGCAGTTTTGCCATCTTCATAATTTTGTCTTTCAGTGTCTCAAACCACTTCCTTATAATTGTTTAATGTAACTTGTAAATCATGTAACATGTAAAAATAGAAGCAGTGCTGGCTTTGTTTCAGAGCATTTAAAAAGGAAAACAAAAATAAACATGAGCAGCTTGGATGGAAAGCTAAGGCAGATGACTTTGTGGTATAATGTGTGCTGCTGCTGTGTGTGTTTTCAGACCGCTCAGGGATCGGCTAATCGATGGCCGGACTGGAGGCCACATTAACCTCAGGCAACCTTCAATCTTCATGCAAACAGGCAACGGGTCTCCATACAGGGGTTTGGAAGAAAAATAATTTTAATATAATACATACAAGTTTAGATTTTTCTAGTGTTGTGGATTATTGGGAGTTGTTTTTGGTATGCAAACACACGGCAGCACGACTCACAGATTACGCAACCCAAAGATTTTCTAGTAATCGTGCTGTGTGTTTAAGAGGCAGCAGGCATCTTGGACATGGATAGTGCTCACACTGGAAGCATAGTGTGCCAAAATCCACACTGAACCTGCCCAAAACCTCCTTCAGCATGCCCAGGCACAGTTTAATATACCACGCTTGAGTATGGTTTGGCGTTATCACATCAGTCAAAATAAACAGGCTTTGGCAGGGAACCGTGGTGTTTGTTAACTCTGCTGTGTTGCTGTGCTAATAGCTACTCACTAATCAGCTGATCGGCTCTCAGGATTGGCTAAGTTAGAAAAAATGCTATGGGAATTACATAAACAATTTAAACCATTAAACATTAAACTAATTCTAACTTTTACTGTGAGGTTTAGCTGTATGGGTCAACTGATGTTTTCATGAATTACATTTTTATGAATTAAATCATATTTGTAATTTTCAAGGGGTTTTATATGAAGAATATTGTGAGAGTTTTACTTGTTGACAAACATGGAATGCTCTGCTCAGACAGGAGAGGGTTAAATTGTTCTTTACCTGGTTAACTTTGGTTCTATACACAGTAGAACCCTTTCTGATTAGAGTGCACTGCTTTTACAGAGTCATATATGTTACCTATACAGTTCTTAGATTTTTCACTTTAGCAGAGGCCTTGCTATATAAAGGCATTCAGAAAAGGGTTATTTAAAAAAATACATGTTAACCCATATGATGTGTTTGATCAGGCAAAAACTGTTAATGCTCTCCAAGAGATTTGATTTACACTTGGGTAAATTTGAAAATGACAAAATAAAATGAATGGTGTATCAATATAATGTATTTAGTCATATTTGCCATGGTTACTTGTGTGCCTGTTGAATAAATCAACATTATTTATATGTGGTGTGTCTATTTTATGTGTCGGTTTAGTCCACTCAGTGTTAGCCTAAGGCTAAAAGATATAGGCTAAAATAAAACAATAAATAAATAACCATAATGACCATAATCCAAAAGTGGCTACAAACAAACAGGAAACCAATAATTTGGAAAAATAATACAGAAACATAAAATGTTCGGTTTCTGCTTTATAGCAATAATTTTGATACCCTTATGTGAAAAGAGGCCCTGTCATTCAGCTGTAATAATCACTGCATTCTGCTTCCCAAGCAAATGACTGCAGTCAATCTGCAGCCACGTCACCTCCACACACACACACACACCCCCCCATCCATCTCCCACAGCTCTCACTGCGCAGCTCTATTTCTGACTGCAGCAGATTCCCCTAAATAAACCAGTGAAAACCTGCTTAAATCACTGTACTACACACCCACAGAGACAACAATCAGACAGTAACGTTACTGTATGCTCTTCTGTAGAAGATCTACTGGAAGAAAGACAAAGAGCAGCATCATATTGTATTCAAGATGTCTTGTGGTTTTTAATTTTCACATTTTACTGAAACCCTCTGATAATGCATTCAGAATAATGGAAGATTTAATATTGAGTTAATTTCATCTTCCAAGAAAAGAAATTCAGCTAAAATGACCAAAAATTAAAACCGATACAGGCTTTTTGTTAAAAATGTGTACATTTCTGTGATTTAATATGCCTGTTTTGGTTCTATTTTATTTAACAATAATAAAGATATAGGCATATCTTTATTCAATATCCCTGTTTAAACTATTGATTGATAGATGAACTACCAAAACCAGTGTTCATCAGTTCATCATAAAACAGACTCTTCTAACAGACTACAGATGAGAGAAAAGCATAGCACAACTGGCACAATGCAACATTAAGGCAAATATTATACAGTAGAGATCCTGAATGGACATGACATAAGTTCTTAATTATACATAACCTGGCATTGTACATTTCACCTAGTGTGTTTAAACCTGAAGAACACTGACCAACAGCCTGATTTATTACAGAGCCAATGAGAGCATTTTTTTTATTTATTTAAACGTGCTAACATTCAGCAAAACACTGCTGGACCAGCTACATTTCACCAAAACAGTCCAATCACCTTTCAGCAAAACACAGTCAAACCAAAGTAAAAAAAAATACCCAAAAAAACTTATCTTTAAAGTGACAGTCTTTGTACAAGCACTTGTAAAATATACAGTGGGGTGTGGGGTCCTCTTAGAATGGATACATCTGGTAATTTTGGCAAAAACTCCCTTTTTCTTAGTTATAAAAACTCTTCTTAGGTATAATTCTGTGTTTCTAATATCTCCATGTTCGCAGTAGCTCTTGTATCAGCACCATTAGCAGCACCACAATTGCTCAGTTAACAAGCAAAAGCCGTTATGACCAGACAACTCCAAGGAGGATCTACCAGAAACCATTTCTTTAAAATTAATATATGTGGTTTTGCAGAGAGGCTCAAAGAAGAATACGGTTGCCAGTAATTCCAATAATTTGTCCGCTCTCTATTTAGGATTACCACGTTACAGATTGCTTCTTTAATTTTACTTTTTACTGTTATGTTTATTTATTTTTTTGTAAACTAAAAACAGTGAAACCAGACAGATTATGAGAAGAACATTTCAAATCTTAAGATCAGCTTGTATATTCTATTCCACAAAAACCTATAAAGTGTACATAACCCTGTTCTGTTGGACCACTAATTCTAGCAAATGTTTTAAAGTTATGCTGAAGACTTCTGTAATGGTCCTCTGCTTTTATTATTCCATACACTCTGTGAAATGTATCAGTTCCAATAATGACAGTAAAACAGTCCCAGAGTATGCTCCAACCACCAACATTTGGTCCCATGTTCTTGTGATTAAAAGCTTTACTTTTAGTTCTCCAAAAATACGTTACTGTGAACTTAATAAATTAACCTTTTGTCTCATCTGACCAATGAGTAAAAATGCAAAATTATTAACTATTTAATTTCATGTCATTATAGCTAATTATAAGCTAACCATTTGTAAATCACCTGTTTTTAACACTGCAATTGAGTCCAGCTGTAAAATAAAGCAGCTTTCTCTACATTCACAGCAGTTTTAGTGGTGATGCACACCTGGTTGTTTTTATTCAGATCCCAGGAGACCAGTGCCTCAGTCAAGCCTTATGCAATCAATTATCCTGTGTGGTCCTCTGGAAAGTAGGCCGTTTCCAAGAATTTACTCTCTAGACTACATTCGCTGTCTATGAAATTAACTGTTAAGCCATTAATGCAATTAAATGGCTAGTGGAACCTTTACATCTTCACACATGCATTTTGTCTGCCATCTGTGTTCTATAAACAGGGCTAGAAATTCCATAGATCTAATTAATTTCCACTCTTACGGTACTTTAATTCCCTCTTTTTAATTTCCCTTATCCACAAGTGCTCATTAGCTACAGAAGCTTTAATTTGCAATCCTTAGTAAACAGGAACGGACCAGAATACACTTCTATCCCAACGAGAATCAGGACACTTTAACCCTAGGCATGCACAAGCCATGTTGTAAGGGCAAGAGGTGAAAGGGGATTGGGTCCAAAGGGTCAAAGCGGCTAAGGTGACGAAATAGGCGCATCCTATTCATTTAAATAGAGAGCCACTGCATGAGCGCAGTCGGCGGGAGTGTGATCACTGTTTTTTATCTGTCCAACGGGGGAGGGGGGGCGGGGGTTGGGCGCGCAGGTTTTGTATCTGTATCTAACGGAGGGGTGGGTGCGCGCAGGTGAGAGCGTGAGAACTCGCTGAAATGCGTGTGTCAGTGTGACTTGAGAACACTGACTATAGATCACAGTGAGGTGGATTAAAAATCTTAAACTTATAATTGACTACACCTGTTGCTTTCCATTGAATTAAAAAAACATCTTTCTCTCAGATAAAGTAAACACAAGCGTGTTTCTGACTAAAATAAAAGCTTTTCAGGAGAGATATAAGTTATGTGTAAATATTTATAAGACAATACCTGACAAAATCTGTTTTAATGACGTTAATAAACATCACTGTGACAGCGCTAGTCACAGTTTCACCACATCACTTATCTAACCAGCCTGTACTGATTTCTGCCCCCCAATAATGCTTTCAATAACCTCTAATAGCCTTTAATAGTCTTCAGTAGCCTTTAAAAGACTTACCTGGCGGCCGTGGTGTGTCCACTAAACTCCGTAGTTATAAACATCCTGAGGTTAGCAGCGCGCTAACTGACCTGTTTCTAATGTAATCCGAGCAGTGCCTCCGTGTCGGCTGTTCTAACCTGCTGCTGTTAGCTGCTTGGGCTGAAAGATGAACTGTAGTGAGCTGTATTATCCGGTTAGTGGGGTTAAAACCTTTATTTGTTTACAGAAACAGTAAAAACGGACTGGCTGAGCTCTGTAGCCCGTGGCTGGGCTGTACTGAAGTAGTGACTGAGTGAAGAGAGCGGGGCTTGTGCTGCTGCTGCTAGTGGTTGGATGAAGAACTGCAGCTCCATCCACACACAGCTCTGATAAACTGCTTGTTTTAATAGTGCACACTGTTGCTACCAAAAAAAGTCACTAGATGGCATTACCATATATATCTTAATAAATAATAATAATAATATTTATAATATTTATAATAATAATAATAATAATAAATATATTATTTAAATTTTATGAGGCATAAAATAATAACAAGAAAAAAAAACAAGAAAATCGAGAATCGAATCGTGACCCTCAAATCGAAAATGAAATCGAATCGAGGATTTAGAGAATCGTGACACCCCTACCGATTACCCCATCCCCTATACCTAGCAATGCCCAACACCAGGAGGGTAAAGACTAGCACATGCCTGTTCTGACATATGTGAAGCCAGCAACAGTCTCTTTTCCAACTGCTGATGATGTGGCATTGCCGGTTAGTTAGCATGCTCTGAGGAATGGCCAACTGTGTTCTCTTAGACTGTGTTCTCTTGCTGATGGCAAACAATGGTGGAACAAACTTCATTCAACTACCAGATCAGGAGCGTCCCTCGCTTGGGGGAGGGGGGGATTCAAACCAGCGACCTCCTAGAAAGCTTGATTATTAAGATATAGGAAGTTTACAAGCCAGGGTGTGCACAACATTGGAATTTGTTCAGAAACCCAAACTTTTTAAAGAAACTCCTGAACTATTCTTAATTGAGCCATCACAATACACCCTGCTATTATTTTATCTATAAGTACAAATCAAAACACAATGAGTTTCTCTAAAAGATTTCATTTCAGACTAAGTGGACACCTTCAACTTAAGACCAGCCTAAAGGTGCTATTTATATAGAAGGGATTCTTTCTTGAACTGCAGCTGCTCAATCCAGGGTAATATAAAACTTGTTTGACTAAACAGTGAAACCGGTGTTCCAGCAGCTTCCAGTTCCAGACGGTTCCTGGGTTGTTCCCGACCATACAAACCACATTTCTCTCAGACGAGGGTGACTGTACAATTATCTTTCCTGAACTTGGTAAAGTCTATTAAAAAAACTCACCCCTCTCAGATCTGTACAGTGAGCTTTTAGGACTCCTAGATTATCCTGTGGGATAGGATATGAGTGCCATCGGACAAACCCTTCATGTACCCGCAGTGCATCTGCCATCTGTAATCAATCCAGTTCACAAACAGGAAGTTAAGAGGCCTTGGTCTTTGCAAGGCCTCATCAAAAGACATTTAGGATATTTTAGAACCACTGAATTATTCATGGGGGGGGGGGGGGGGGGGTATGTATATTTTAACCTTCTAAGAAAAAAAAAAACAGATTCTTGTTCCTTCTATTATAGGTTCCATATTGCAATTCATTCTGTTCCAAAAAAGAACAGGTCAATGAAGACAATGAAAGCCTTAATGCAGTGGCATGCATGCCAATGATAAGTCTATGTAAATAAAAATAATCTATATAAACTACAACTGTATTTAATAAGAATTATTAACTTGCTTTAAGATCATTACATGTTCACATTCATTTTTAAATTGTGCTGTCGTACTTATACGTCGAACTTATAAAGCATTTTTTCTTTATTCAAGGTCACTGAGGCTCTTGGTTTGCTGAAAAACTCATCCCACACTATTATCCACTGCTCTGCAGCACAGCCTTAACACCACTGCTGTATTCAGCTGATAGAACAGGCCGAACAGTGCGGGTTTAAAGTGAGGTTTATTCCCTGAGCCTCTGTAACCCGGCAGCCTGGAGATCATGCTGATCAGCAGGAGACATCCTAAAGGATGTGCTATAGAGGAAACATGAGGCAAGCAATAATTGAGGCTATGAATAATTCTGTACATACACAGAATTATTCAGTTTTTACTACAAATCAGTCAGTATGAATCTATGATGAATTATTTAGTATTCATTGTGAATTTAGCTAGTGTGAGTTAATTGCCATCTACTGTGGATTATTGAGTATCTACTAAATATTATTTAGTAATAATACAAATTATTCAGTGGCTATAATGAATTATTCAGTATCTTTAAGGAATTATTTCATTTCTAGTGTGATTTTGTTTGTATTCAGTGTAAATTATTTAATTATAACCATGTTTTTTTGTAACTACTATAAATTAGTCAGTGGTTACTAATAATTATTTTGAGGATTTTACAGGATCCACTATAAATGATCCAGTATCAGTATCAGTGTTAGTATTCAGTAAGAATTCTTAATTTACTACTATGAATTATTTAGTACCCACTAAGAATTACACAGGATCTCTTTTTTAATATTCAGTATGAATTACCAATTTACAAGAATCGTTTTTTCCCCAGTAACTACCATTATTAATTTAGTATCCAGAAGGAGCTTTTTTAGATTTCATTATAAATGACTCACTACCTATTATGCAAATATTTCTGGTTTAACTGTGTCCCTTTAGTGTCTAAAGTTACAACTCTTTTTAGTCAGTCCTGAGCCTCAAGCTAACAAAATGATATGGCACACTGTTTATTTAGTGCAAATAGTCAGTTCTAGTGTTTTTATACTGAATAAGTCATAAAAGATGCTCAGTAACTTACTGTAGTTGCAGCAGTTACTGAATAATTTGTATCTATAAACAATTCATAGTAGACAATGAATATTTTCTAGCACATATTGAACCATTCATTGGTTCCTTGAGTTTAGGGAATTGAGATGAACTACAGTGGGTACATTATCCATCACCGGTCCTGAACAAATCAAATCCACAGCTGAGCACTGCAGGATGCCACTCAAGCACAATAAAAGTGTATTTTACACTGCTTTGTGTCACTCTGACAGAGTAAAGAGCTTCTATCCTGCAAGTTTTAAAAGGCAATAAGGAATTAACTGAAGTTTACTGCTATACTCTCCTGCGGCACACAGAGCGTGGGAACAGCACCTTCTAAAATGTCTTTAAAATGAGGTCATCCTCAATAAATAAATAAATAAATAAATAAATATGTTCAAAAGAAATTTTGTTACATAATCTATTAGTCTCACTTACAGGACAATAGCACTTTTAAGTGCCTTTACAATCGATACAAAACATTATTTATTCTTTATTATACACATTTTATCTATTGAAATACAACATCTTTGTTTTCTTTCTGTTGTTCCTTAAGAGGCCTGTTAAAAGCTGGCAGCAATAAAAGCTAGACACATTTCCTGGAAAGCAGAAGGCAAGAACTGCTTTAAAACAACAACATGACTCAGAAAAAAGCACAGAAAAACAATAAAAATATTATGTGCATTTTTGTGAGAATTTAATTTTTACTTCTTTTAAATCATTCTGTACACCATCTATTGTTGAAACAGCAAATATTATTAGAGGAAAAATAATGTAATTTGTAGGAATGTGCATACTAAGTAATAAATAGAACAATAAAAATAATAATTTTCATTTAAATTTAATAACTGTTTAATTGGTATTTCTAGCTTAAAAAGCTTGTCTTAAATGCCAGTCAGTCAAATTAAAGCCCAGTTTTTTTCCTGAAATGCACAAAGACGCAAATGTTTAAGCTGGGACTAAAAGCACAAGCTCATCTAGCAGCTCAGCTCTGTTATGATCTGGCCTGGTCTGACCCTCTCAGTCAGTGATTGGGTGAAAGAGGTTAAAATGTATTAGCTTTTAAATCGTGCAGATGGACCTTATTACCAAACACTGCTTTTTATGGCCTGAGTGAATTAAAAGTGGTGTAAAATACAACACAATGTGCAATGCAGTTGTATACATGGTTCTGGCATCAATTACTGTAGAAAACACAGACAGCACAACATTTCTTAACAGGTTTAAGTATGATGTGTAGTTCCAATTTTTCGATGATTTTCCAGTGTGTAATTTCAAAAATTAGTTTTTCCTGTGCTAATATTACCTCATTCAGTTTAAAAAAAAAAAAAACATGCATATGTTATATTGTAAGAAGGTGGGTTGAATGGCTGTGCATAAATTGTGTACTACACACTAATACTATAAGGTATATACTAATCTCAATAGCTTTGTCCAAAAGCAACGCTCCAGTTAAGGTGGTACATGTCTTCTTTGAGGCTGTCCTATTAAGAATGTTTCTCAGTCTGGAGATTACTTGCCTTCTCCTAGGCCACCTCCTTCCTGTTTAAATGGCATTTGACTTGCTACAATCAACCCCCTGGAGCGGCAACCCTCAACCACCTGAAGAGAGTAAACAGTCTCCTGATTCCTGAAGGCAGAATTTCTGAAACTTCACATACATTACTTTTACAGGTTTAAATTTTCACTATTTTTGAGGGAAAGTTTTTTTGCTCATCCACGTTTGGGTGGATGTCTTGAATTTAGCTCCTTCATTCAAGCAGCATAGATGCAGCTTCTCTTTTTTGGAAGGTGATGAACATAACTATGTGTCCTCACAGTACTCCAATCTTTTTGTGTTTTGGGTTAGAGGGCTAATTATCGAGTTGTGCTGTAAACAGCTGTAAATGAGGGTAAATAGCCTGTTGGAACATTTGGTTAGTAAAGCAAGCAACTTTTTGACCTGCGTCATACAGAGAAGTAGCTACTTAAGACTGCATTTATTTTAAACACAATATGACTGTAAACCATTCGATATGAACGGTGCTGAAATTGTAGAACAAATGTGGAAGAAACTAAACCTTGAAAGTGGGTGTGGCAAAATGAGGTGGACGAAGGGTCTTTTACTTTGGAACAGCCTTTTATGACAAGCGAAAAATGCAGTCCATCTCAGCTGCAGCGTAGGGTTTGTAACTTTAAATTTGACAACAAGGTGGACAATTTTGGTGTTATTTCCACTATTTCCCAATGTGACCTCTCGTTTTCATGCTTTTAGGAAAGTGTGAAACATTACAGCATACATGATGCTCTCAGAGACTTTACACCTTGTGACCAACACTAGGGTAGCCACAATAGGTGAGACTGCCATTCCGGTTGCAATACTGACATCCAACATCAATGCCTACAAAACGAGCTACTTCAGATTACATTTACTTTAAACCCAATACAGCCATAAACCATTTGATATGAACAGACTAGAAATTCTAACACAAAGGCAAAAAAAATAATTAAAAAAAACTATCAAAAGTGGGCGTGGCAGAATACGGTGGATGAGGGGGCATTTACTTGGGAAGTAACATCTATTGCAAATGAATTGTATCTGTGTGTAATGTGTATGAATCTGTCCCTGAAACGCCTCACACAAACAACAAAAATTGCCAGAGAGATGACTGAGAGACGATTCGTAGCTTTATAATGGCGAAATGAATGTGTTAGTAGCTCATATGTGGAGCATCTTTTGCTCAAGTGGAGAGCAAAAAGCTGGTCTGAAGTACACGCTCAGGTCGAGGAGATGAAAAAAGGGCAGGTGACATGCTTTTGCTGTTTTTGCAGCTATAGCTGCACCAAGAGATGTCTGTGGATCGGATATGTGTCCGATTTAGGACCACATATGAAAGTGACTCAAATCTGATTTGAAGAAAAATAATAATAAAATAATGAATTTGACAGATCTGAGCCACATTGAGCAAAAATTTTATTTGAGTCATTTCATAGTGCTGTCATTAACATATTCATTACCTATTAACAAAACACATTTGCTGTAAGAGGTTTTTGGTCTGTTTGGCTATTCATAGGATGCAGCACAGAGCGGCCTATGCAGTATAAGAAGAGGTCCTTCCCCTTCCTGATGATGGACGGCCCCCTCCCACATGGGACAGGGGGGCGTGGCCTCCTCTGATCAGCCTCTATTGGCCACTTCTTGGGGGAAAGGTGCCCTTCCGTCACAGCGGTCTGAAAAGCAGCGCTAAGGAGCTGCTCAACAACAACGGCGTCACGGCCAAAGCAGCCACTGGCGGTGGACACGAGCAGCCCATAAGACAGTGTGAGGATTCTGCAGGGAGGACCAGGAGTACAGCGTGCTGACTCAGATTCATTACTTATCCAGGAGCTCAGGGTTTTAAGAAAGACGTAAAAAGGACTTTTATAAAAGTCCCAGTGGAACAGTGTGGGCTATTTGCTATTTAAATTTTCAAGGCCCAGAGAAACAGCTCACAGATTAGAAAGCCCTTAAGTCCATCTAGTCAATGGACAACTGAACCTTCATTATTTTATTTAACTTAGCTAAACTACTATAAGACAAACAAATACTAATATAAGACGTTATACTTATCCCAGTCTGATACAGACCCTCACTTCAGACACCCTAATTTCCCCCAAAACTGGAGTGGAAATTATAGCTAGAGCTGCGCAAGCATTGCGCATGTTTCTGGAGCTTGCCCTCCAACTCCACCCCCACCCTTCCTTCCTCCTTCTTCTTGTGTTTTTGAGGAACAAGCCCAGTCAGAAACATAGCGAATCCCAGCCCAAACACAACAGGAACACAGAGATTTAAGCTAGTTATTTCCTCTCCTTACCAACAGCTCTCCTCTTCTGCTCCAGCCGCAGCGAGTCCGCCTGAAAGCCCACGCAGGAGCTCCGCTTCTCGTCTTTGGTTCCCGCGGGCTCCTCGCCGTCTCTCGCCTTGCCATCTCCTCCCTGGAGCTTAGACCTGAGCCGCTGGTTCTCCTGCTCTTTGGAGGCCGTTTCCAGCAGCATGGACCCCAGGCTGGCGCCAACGCTCTTGGTTATTTCCTGCACGGCGAGCTGCACCACCTGCTCCAGCGCGGACTCCAGCTGGCCCTGGAAAAACGAGGTGTAGAGGGCACCGTTCATGATTCTGGAGGCTGGAAGACTTCTCTCATTCTTCCTCTATCTATTCATCCCTCCCTTCTTCCTCCGACCTCCTCCCTGCTGCTCTCCTCTCCTTCTCCCTGTCTCTCTCTTTCTTTCCTCCAACGCTGCGAAGCTGACGGCAAACAAAACAGGCTGTGTACGCGGAGCTCCAGCCACCTTCTCTCTCTCCACTACGCACACACGCCCCTATCCGTGATGCTACCGTACTGTCCGAGCTAAACGCGCACAATAAAAAAAATGTACACAAACATGCGAGGCACGCACGGCACGCGCCATTTTGGCCTAGAAAACTTCAGCATAGGCCAGGGCTGGGAGTCGGCTCCGCCGAAGAGTTCATCCGCTTTTGAGAACAGGGAGTCGATTCTGAAGCTTTGGGCTCGGCTCAACAGAACAAAACTGAATCTACTGAGAGTATAATAAAACATTTTAGTTCAAGCATGCCATATTTCAGTTTACACACTTGCAAAAGCAGACAAGCCTACTTTAACCTGATATCATTCATTGTATTTGGAAACGGTTGCTGTGGCATGAAATATGACCAATATATGATTTATTATGTTCCATTTTGTGTGACCCTGCCCGATAAGGACTCAAGCCTTGCTCTTAGAAACTTAAGCTGTAGATCATATTTTACCATTTTTATTAACAGTAAAGTGTCCTGATAAACATAGTTTTAAATTCAACTTTTGCATCGACCCTGCCTATCCTGCACTGTAGCCTACGTGTGCCTACTGCGTAACCACAAATCCTACACCGTAGTCTGATATGTATAGGGTTGCCACCTTTGAAAAATGAAAATAAGGGGTGTCCACCAAAAAAAGAAAAGTATTTTGTGTAAATTTACTTCTCGTGAGCGCAAATGTGAAACTCACAAGCAAAAAAAATGGAATCATGTGCGCGCTGAACAAAATATCGCACTCAAGCATAATTTTTCTCCTTTCTTGGTGTTTTTTGTTTTTACTTTTGAATTCACAGTTGTCCTCGCATGCTATACAAATTGTCTACGGCTGCTGATTTTGCGTGCCAGTGTTGATGGGGTTGTTTTGACAGTTTGGGGGCAGGGTCAGGGTCACCTCCCACAAAAAAAGGTATTAGCTGAAATCTCCAGGGTTTATGACGGACCACCTACTACCAACAGCCAGAGGAGGGTGAGAAAGGAGGACAGCAGGAGTGTTAGCTAGATAGCTATGCTAAAATCCAAACAAACGGCTCTCCAGTGCTGTTTGCCCGGGTAGAGCAACCATAAAAAGCTGTAGTGATTGTGCTGGTCCTGGATTAATTTGATTAACAGTATATTACTCGCTGCTCTTGTCAAACCACTTTCTACCCCTAATTTTACTGCCCAGACACATAGGTAAAATAGGGAAATCATGAAATGGACAATGTAATTTCCCATCAAGTTATTTGTTGATTGAGGGTAACACTATGGTATAGAGCAGTAGTTCTTAAACTTTTTAGGCCATGTACCACCAATTAAACTAAAACCACCTACAAGCCATTTCAGAAAAACACATTTGATTACCACACACATAGTTATACACAGTAAGCTAGACGTGTAATCCACACAAATAAATGTAATCAAATCTTTAGCCAATTGTTCTTCACCTGTTGTGTGGAGCGTGCTCGCTTGTGTATTCTGTAAATTAGTATGATTAGGTGAGTTATTGTATTGGTTGTTGTTTTGGTTAATACAGTATTCATACTGAGACTCTCAGAAGGATTTAGACAGAGGAAAATAAACTACATGAGAGCCTAGCAGTGAACTACAGTGTTTTTTTATATACCTTTTTAAGCTATCAACTGTAATGCAGAAACTGTAGTGAACTGTTGGTGACTGGCTGATTGATGTAGGTTATCATGTTTTGTGGTGTTCCACAGGGTTAGACCAATAAAACTGATGTTATTAATGATAAAACTGTGAGTGAATGACTGAAGTGTAGCTCACATACAGGTTTTAACAGATAAAAAAAAATTAAACGCTAACTTATGTAATGTTAGGAAAACTACAGGTGAAAACTTTATAGATTTCAGTTTTTAATATTTCAATACAAGCAGGTGTTTTTCTGAGGTCATCTAGTGTACCACCAGTGGCACCCGTAACACAGTTTGAGAGCCATTACTATAGAGGGTTGAGGTTTGTTCCTGTCAGTCTGAGGGAGATTTTTGTGCCTTTGTTTCCTGTCTGTTTGCTCATTTGGGGTTCAGACCTGGACGTTTTTTAAAGAAGCTTTGTGACTGTTGTTTTGTGACTGACTGCTGTTCAAAGCACTGTAAAAATAAACTTGAACTTGCTTTGTGAAACACTCCCCACGGGTAAACCCCACAACAGGAAAACAGACAGTGTTGCGCTTCTCTTTGAAGCAGTACGGTAAAGCAGCAGCCAACTGGAGGCCAGGTTGAAGATCATATGCTCCTCTTTCCCCGCTCTTATTCCGACAGGCCCCGCCTCTCCCCCCGCAGTGTGAGCGGGGAGTGAAATGCGGCCGGTAGAAAATCATTACAGTGCCTCATTGTTTGTTGTCGGAGCTGCAGTGTGGCGGGTTTTGCATGTCGACGCTGCCACGTTTACAGAAACGCAGAACAGAGCCACCTCGCTGCACAAAGTGCGCCCATAAACATTATTATTACCCTCACCTGTGTGCCAACAGAGGCACAGCGGCGGGCAGGCTGACTGATGGGCAGATAAAGGAGAGGCTTGGTGTGAATGGAGGAGCTGGAGGAGCTCACACTGGTGGGTGGGGGCTCTTCTCGCTGGTCTCTCGCCCCCACAGAAGGGCGAGCAGGAGAAAAGCTGAGACTAAGTCTAAAAACAGCAGCTCTAATGAGGGGCTGTATCTGAATACAGAGGGGCTGTGAGCTGCTGAAACACTGCTGCTCTGCTTCAGGCTGCATTCCAGTGACCTCTGAGAATGACGTCACACCCAGTCTGACTGCGTTCATTCATACACTGAAATATCAGACAGCACTGTTAGACTTTCCCAGGTTAACAGTACTGACCATGGCAGGTTATAAACGCATTTTATCTTATTTTTGTGCATCCAAGCACCAAAACAGTGTTTATATTTCAGAGTTTAAATAGAAAAGGCACCATTATCATGCCTGTGTTTTGCTCACTGGTTTGTAATTTTTTTTAACCAATTTATGGTAATCTGAAAATGCAGTTTTGCAGAGGACCTTATGTTAAAGGTATTTTGTACATTAGCCACTGTGGTAGTGGGAGGACAAGTGGTCAGGAGGTTACCGAAGAGAGGTGATGCAGTGACGTTTGCCATTAAATACTCTTAGCCCACCCCTGGCTAAACCAACAACTAATTAATTAGTTGGCAGGTGGGTAAGACAATTATACATGATTGTTATTGTACACTTTTTACATATTTACAGACAAGAAGACAGGCATGCACTAATTTAGATGTCCAGGTAAGTATTAATTACAATGTTAGAATGTTAATACATCGTTTTCTCTGTTTTCTTTCCACAGGTACCCCAGGCCCCCCTGCCCCAGAGACCCTTGGTCTCTACCAAGACCTTAAGGACCTGAGTGGCTGCGCTTTGTACAGGTTCCAGGTAAGTACTCTGTTTGTTTTATGAATGTCTGTGTGGAAAAAAATGTCTCTTGAGTAGGTGGTAATGTGTTCAGGGCCCTGACATCATCACAGCCACAGTACTAAACATATTTACCATTTTAATTTTAGCAAGAAGAAAATGACAACAAATGTTTTTTTTGGTGATGAGCATCAAAACATGTTAAGATGCATTGATGTGGTAAAGAGGTCCTGTGCTCTTAACAGAGAAACACCCCCAAAACAATGTCCCCACCTGCATGCTTGACAGTGGCGATGGTGTTCTTGGGGTCATAGTCAGCATTTCTATTCCTCCAAAAATGTCAGAGGGCTCAATTTTTGTCTTATCTGACTTCAGCATCTTCTCCCAATCACCTTTAAAAATCATCCAGGTATTCAACACTTGCGGGCACCACAGGAGTTTAATCCATTGCGGCGTAATGTGCTACCAATGATTTTCTTGGTGACTGTGGTCCCAGCTGTAGTTCTAGGCTGATCCCCACAAGGTGAGATTTTTTGCATGGCGCCACAAATAGATGTCAACTGATGGTCATTTTGTATTTCTTCTATTGTCTTACTATTGCACAGTTTTCTCCTTCTCACTCAGTGTCTTACTTATTTTTGTTTTGTAGCCCATTCCAGCCTTGTCCCTTACATTCTTAGAAAGCTTTTTGGTCTTGCCCATGTAGGAGGGTTCCAGTTAAAATTTACCTCTAGGAAATTCCATCCTCCAAGTTTAAATGGAAAGCAACGTTATCATGCCTGTGTTTTGCCCACTGGTTTGCAGTTGAGTTGTTTTGTTTAAGATATTTTGTAAATTAGCCACACTACTAAATAGATTCACCACTTTAATTTGAGTCGGAAGATGATGAGCATCCAACCACATGTGGAGAAGAGGGAGAATTATATATTTATTAACACATAAGAACTGAGCCAAGACTCATTTTACTAATATTGATACCAATAAAAAAAAAAAGAAATTCAGTAAGCTCATTAATTCTCTATTTATTCCATTTAAAAAATGTGTTCTAGAAACGTATCAGAACTCTCAGAAGGTTTAGTGTATGCAACATGTGACAGGAACTACACATATTTTAAATGGTCTGTGATATATATGTCACCATGGGTTCTGTTGGGTTGAAGACTTATGGTCGTTTACTTTGATATTCAGACATAGTATAGTGTATGTATGTAGCTGTCGACTATTGTGCTGCGTATTATTTTGCAGTCAGTAGTTCTCGTTTCACGTATGAGCAGATAATTATAGAATTAAAATAGGGAAGGTCATCCTGTGTCCAATGTCCAACTCTAAACATGTAAACATAGTAAATATCTAAATATTTTCAATACTTACTCTAGATAGTAAACAACAATAATCTTTTATCAGATCATATTTCTCACAGAACATTTTTTAGAGCAGGCACTTAATAATCTTAATCTGACCATCAGCAATATGTTACTAAGCCTTCCACGTTCTACTCATTCTGTCTCTGTTTGCACCTATCTGCCCTTAGGTTGTCAGACTCAACACGTGAATCAGTGGCAATATGCAATGTTTGCATTGACGGCAGGAGAGGCCTGACCTTCCCAAGGTCGGCCCAGTCTGACTCCACTCGCTCCTGTTACAAGAAATCAAGGTAAGCGATCACAAGTCTGAAGTAGCGCTGCATTAATTGCTCTTGAAAGAGCCCTGCTCTCAGTGTTAGAACAAAGAAAATGACTCAGTTGTTTATGACTGTGAACACCCAGGGGAAGTTTATTCCACTACCTTGGAGTCGGGGCTGAGACAACTGAACAAGGGCCCAGGTGGCCTACTTAGAGGCTGTAAAGGTGAAATCTGCAATCTGCAGTGTCTGGTTTGCACCATGAGTTGAGAATGACTACAAAAATAATGCTTCAAGCTAACTTTATTTAATCATGGACAACTGTTGCACTTAACTGAATTAAGTTTTTTTTTTCCCTCCAACTACACAAATCCATTGTGTGACAAACATAACTAAATTGTTTATCCTGACCAATTAAATGACAATTTATTCAGTAAACATTCAGTTAATAGTCAGTCTTTAGATTTAACAGTTACCATCTTTACAATTATTAATGGCATAATCCTCTATTAGTGCACAAGTGGTCACTTAAGCATTCCCTTTCAGCAGCAGAGTAAGTTCTGACTTGCTCTTATAGCCTTTAACACCAAGGCCAGGCCAGCATAATTAAAAATATATTACAAATAACCAAATAGGGGAAGGTAGCATTGGGGAAAAACTACTCAATGCGTTCATGTTTAGTTAAAAAACAGAATAAATCTGGGTCAAACCCACACATTATACACCCTTTATTTAAAACCAGCCACTCTGAACCATTTTTTGTGTGTACTGGTCACCCACAACTGCACCAAGACTAGACTTGCTTCTGGTATTATTGGTAAGATCACAGTGAGAACTTGTGGTTCCAGGAATAAACAGCGGCTTAGTTTTTTAGAATAAAAGTGCATAATGGGCAGACCTGCAAAATCAGATGATATGCCTTTGCTGAAAAATTACCAGCACATGCTCAATTTAGTTGAACTCACTGTATAACTGCATGACCTTTAATAATGCATACATAATCTTAAAAAGGGCAGCGTAATGCTGTACAAATATAAATATTGAATAAACTTCTTACACAGTTCCCCTTCTTGATTTAATGTCTTACCAAATGTAATGGTATTATTTTAATATTTAAGT
This sequence comes from Astyanax mexicanus, assembly GCF_023375975.1. Classification (NCBI taxonomy): domain Eukaryota; kingdom Metazoa; phylum Chordata; class Actinopteri; order Characiformes; family Acestrorhamphidae; genus Astyanax; species Astyanax mexicanus. Next base: position 32,090,891 of record NC_064410.1, on the reverse strand, counting down.
GAAAAATACAATTTTAAACTTACATTGTACTGATTTAAAAATAAGATAAATTTAGACTTGCAGATCCCAATTCACATAATTCATTCTCTGAATTCCCTAATGATGTATTTTACGAGGCTGTTGGTTTTGTTAGCATGTTGGACTTTATACAAGTCGTTGACAAGTGTTTATAGGGTGGCCAATACTTGGTTCTAGAGCAACTTGGAGATTCAAAGTTTTAATGCCTCTTAAAGCTCCCAAAGGTTTATGCTTTGTTTGTGTGATAGCAGAGATACTGTTGTACTGTATTTGTGAGAGGATGTTCTGCCTAAAAAGTGTTTTTAAAATTGCTAATAGGCTCAGAAATGTCTGCATGAGAGAAAAAGCTAAATAACATTTCCCTTGATTTTACAATTAATTACCCTAAATTTTAAAATGAAAAAAATGGAGTAAAAATCAGATGCATTATCCAGTAGTATATATAATATATAAATTACATCCATTTATATATATATAACTACAAATCTATAAAGTAAAATCCTAGGCATGATTATTACTGACATCTTCCCCCCTCAGCTTCTCAAACTGCTCCATGCAGCATTTAAAAAGCTGTTAGTTTCAGACACCAGGGGGTGCAGTCTGATAACTCAGCGTAATATATTTTAATGAGGATATATGTTGTTAGAACAAAGGTAATACAAATTATTACCAAATTATTATTTAAAAAATATAATCTAATGTAAAATAAAATGTTTAGACATTAGTTTAAAATTAATAAAATTTTATTTGAGCCAAAAGAAACATTTTTACTTTAAAAATTGTATACGACAATTCTGTAGAACATTTAGAATTCAAATATAAAAAAATATATTATTAAAAGTATTTAAAGCATTTTAAATTGAAAGTAGTAGGTAACGAACAGCAAACTCAGCCTTCTTCTGTTCATTCACTTATTAAACCAAAGACATGCCGAATTAGACCTGCAACAAGAGAGTGCAACAGAATCCTCACCAAATTCACCAGATTCATTCACTCTAAAAAGTACTTGCACAACAACGGATGTTTTAAAAGTACTTTACTGTCACTTTAAGATAATATAAGATTTGTTTAACGGTTTAATAGTGTATTCTAGTAGACAATGTTATTGCTAATATCCAATTGTAATAAATCATAGTGCTGCTGAATGTTGTTTAGAAGAAACTACAATTTAAACAATTTACACACCAGTTCATCGTTGGTTAAATGGCTATATTGTACATGCAGTTAAATGCTGATGATGACACCTAAAAATGGGGATTAGTCAAGTTAGTGCAACAGTTCCTAATCATTTCTAGTTGGCCTTTCTTATAGACCAGCTAATCCATCAAATTTATTGTAAATGAAGGTGTGTTCCAAGATTAAAAGTTAACCATCTTATTACTAGTTCAGCTATATGTTTTGCCTGTTGATCATCAAAGATCAGGCTGGCATTTTGTTCTACTAGAATGCAAATGAATATAAATATATCATCCTAATAAAAATGCACAACTGCACTATATTGATGACATCCGTTTGCTTGTTGAATTAGAGGGAAAAGCACACAGAGTCCGTTTGTCTTTTTTAAGATGCTGCACTTAAAATCGTCCACCTTCATCTTGCAGTGGCAAGCAATTGCACTTCTGGACAACTGAATGACTTTAAAAGCTGACACTGTCTCTGTTTTGTTTTTAAAATCCTAGAATAACTAGTCTGCTGCCTCGCTGAGAGATCTTTTGACAGTTTCCCCATCCTTAAGTGATTTCCTACATTTCACAACAGCATGACTCATTCTGAATGATGCTATGGTAGCAGCTTTCGCTTGGGAGCCGGCTTTGTGAAGATGGACTGTTGGGCAATTAATTTAAAAGTTCTTTCGCTTTTATTAGGAGGTAACTTTGGCAGGGGAATTCATCGCTCCTGTGTATAGTTCAGAAATTCCTCTTTACTTTGTTTTGTAGATGCATTTTAGGTCTTTTCTCAATATGCGTTTTAGTGTGATTTTGCATCCTCGTGTTTTTGCCTGACGTCATCTTTTACTGCCCAGGTTGCATTCCAACACCACAGAACATACAGGAATGGTTTAAGTTCCTGAATGTGTTCATTCTCTGGCTCAAAAACTGGGGAGGCATCAGTAGGTGACTTACCAAGGATAACAAACAGAATGTCAGCATTCCCAGCATTCATTGTAAATTTCTACAGAATTTGTGTTAGAATGTCTGGTCAGTTCGTATGATAATTTTTTTTTTGTCTTCAATATATTTATTGGATTTTACATGTATTTTCAAAAACACAAACGATAACAAATAAAGTAAATCATATATACATTTTTCACTATCAAGTGTAAATTGAATTAAAAGGCATAACATTTTACATAACTCACATTGAAAACAAATAAAATATACAATTACAGAAAATTAAAAGTAATAAAAAAATACAAATAATAAAAAAAAAAAGTAAATAGAACAAAACAGAAATGCACTCAGCATACTTCACTTTTGAGATTGTCTATGTTTGTATTATACAGCTCTGAAAAAAAAATAAGAGACCATTTAAAAATGATGAGTTTCTTTGATTTTACCAAATTGAAAACCTGTGGAATATAATCATAAGAAGATGGATGATGCTTGACTTTTTGCACCATGAGTGTCAAAGTTATCCAAAAGCAGTGTGTAAGACTGGTGAAGGAGAACATGCCAGATGCATGAAAACTGTGATTAAAAACCAGGGTTATTCCACCAAATATTGAGCTATGAACTTTTAAAACTTTCTGAATATGAACTGGTTGTCTTTGCTTTATTTGATGTCTAAAAGCTCTGCATCTTTTTTGTTGTTTCAGCCAATTCTCATTTTCTACAAATAAATGCTTGTATGACAATATTTGTATTTGGAATTTGGATGAAATGTTGTCTGTAGTTTATAGAATAAAACAATATTAATTTTACTTGAACATATATCTATAAATAGCAAAATCAAAGTAACTGATTCAGAAACTAAAGTGGTCACTTAATTTTTTTCCAAATCTGTATATAAAGTAAATGCAGTCTGAAGTAGCTACAGTATCTATGGTAACCCAACATCCCAGCAGGCAATTTAAACTTATTTACAGCTTTAGAGCATTTAGAGCAAAGCTAACTAACTTTACAACAAATCCCCAAAAAATTAGAATGCTCTGGTGACACTACATATATCCACTGTCTTCCAAGAATTAACTGCATCTGTTAATGAAGAAGTACATTTTAATTTAAACATCCACCCAAACTTCCGTACAGCTGCTCATACCATTCTGCGGAGGGAACACTCTGTTACCAGGCTGCCAGTTGTGCACTTCTCAAATACGGCCTTCATGGAAAAGGAGAAAACCATTGTTAAAAAGAGGACCCGAGGAATGCAGTTTGTCACAAGACATGTAGGGGACTCACCAAACATGTGGAAAAAGGTTCTGTGTTCAGACTTCTTGGCCTTAATGCAAAGCGCTATGTGTGTCAGAAAAGTAACACTGCTCATCACCCTGAACACGCCATTCCCACTGTGAAACATGGTGGTGGCAGCATCATGCTGTGGTGATTTTCTTCAGCAGGGACTTGAAAGCTGGTCAGAGATGAGAAGATGGATGGAGCTAAATACAGGGCAAACCTGGAAGAAAACGTGATGGAGGCTGCAAAAGACTGGGAAGGAGATTCACCTTCCAGCAATGATTAAATGCTCCATAAATATATAAAATTTCACGAGCTAAAGAGAGTTGAATTTTGAATGTTGGATGCAGGCCCTTTAAAAGACAGCTGCAGTCTTTAGTATGACTTCCAGACACAGGTGAAGGGCTTGGATTGGCAGCTAATGGGGTATTTGCAGTTGAACAGTGTCCAGAGAATGCGTTTGTGTCTTGTTTCTCTGTCAGAAGGGTTTTTGGTGTTATAGCGTTTAGTGAGTTTCAAGTGTTCCAGTGTAGGGACAGTGGGAATGCTAATGAGCTCAGCTAGCAGGCTGGATGCTGCCAAAAAACAGCGCTTGAAAGAAAAGGAGCGGCCTGCAGGCCAAGTGCAGACATCTTCACATTATTACTGTCTCATTAAGAGTCAGTCGGTCCCGGGATCATTTTTATCACATCTCATTTGTTTAGATGAGCTGCAATACGCTCCTAGATTAACACTGGACTCATCGATGTAGTCTTTGGCATGCAGCACCTTGTGGCTAACGCATGCATCAAACGCAGAACTTCGCTATAGGTCTATTTCTGACACATGCCATGCACACACGTTAGTGACGTTATATAAGTTATGGCCAAAGTTTCTCCACATAAAGCTAATTTAAGCAAAACACACAAAAAAGCCTGAACGTGAAAAACAAGAAAACACTTGTGCCTAGCACAGCATCTGTTTTTCATCCGGTGTGAAATAGGTAGGTATGGTAGGTGGAATCTGTTGTGAAATGGACTTAGAATCAGTTTAATTAACACTTCTCTGACTACCAATCAAATTAAATATTAATTATAAAATTCTGCTGCTGAACTATAAAGTTCTAAATGAATTTGTCCTTGACTTCTAATAACTGTATCTCTTGTTATGACCTATGAATTATCATTACAATCTACTTCAAAAGATGAAAAGCATGTGTCGCTTAACTAAAAATTAAACATTAGTGGAGAAAATAATTTAAAGTGACCACTTTAAATTAAGAGACCACTTCAGTTTCTGAATCAGTTTCTTTGATTTTGCTTGATCATTTATGTTTGAAAAAAATGTCATTTAGAGCATTTCTTTTTAGAAAATGAGTAAATGGCTGAAATAACAAAACAAGTTGCAGAGCTTTCAGACCTCAAATAATGCATAGAAAACAAGTTCACATTCATAAAGAGTTCAGAAATCAATATTTAGTGGAATAATCCTGTTTTTTAATCTGGTTCTCCTCCACCAGTCTTACACACTGCTTTTGGATAGCTTTATGCAACTCCTGGTGCACAAATTCAAGCAATTCAGCTTGGTTTGATGGCTTGTGATCATCCATCTTCATCTTGATTATATTCAGAGTTTTTTTAATTTTGTAAATTCAGAAGAAAATCATGATTTTTCCAGAGCTGTATAGGCCACAATCATCCACACTCATTGCGCAGGATGGATTGAAAGTTAATGGAAACATTTGGTTATAATTATTGCTGCTAACGGGTGTCACACCTGTACCTGAAACCAATGGTTCATATACTGTAAGCTTTCTGCCAAAGACGTTCCATTTTTATAAACATGATGGTGGTTGAATGTGCTCTGCAGTGTTTGCAGTTTTGTGCGGAAAGTGGCATTTGTTGGCACTCTTCAGAGGATTATCCAGTTAGTGGTGTGAAAAGTCTTTTCTTTCCTCTACAATACGCATTATTCTTACACATTGTGAGTCAGAAATGGCACAAAACCCAAACTCCACACTAATGAAACCGGTCAGAGATTAGCCTGCACACACAATGGAGAGTACAACACTGCTATATGTACCAGCTTTGTAGTTTTATCTATCAGTTAAACAAGGAACTGCAGCTTTCTGTGTCCAAAAAGTCTCTTTAAAAAGACTTACACAGATTTGCTGGAATCCTAAACTCGTTAATATGATCTGATCAGATCTCTGGATCTAAATTTGCTAAAAATAGGCCTATACCAATATATAGCCAATAAATCTTTACATCTTGAGACTGTATACTAAATACATCTAAAGAGCATCTCTTTATATATAAATACCTGTATATATGCAGGTATATTAGTGTGTGTAAACCCACAGGCAGTGACTGGGTAAGAGCAGATGGCAGCAGTGAAAGTGGTATGTGTGTGTATGTGTGTGTGGGTGTGATATACAGTCTGGCTGCTGTTGTAAAGCCTCCGCTGGTCTGCTCCACTGTCAGTGCACTCAGTGACCTGAGCAAGGGAAACACTGCAGAATTCTAATACACCAGCAGCAGCGCTGCAGCACACACACACACACACACACACAGATACAAGGCTCAACATTGCCTAAAGCTCCCAGACTACTTTGTATGCCTTTGGCCCATTCTCCAAACACAAATCATTTAATTTCCGATCATTTTTACATTAAAGACACATTCCAGTCTAGTGATATTGTGTTCCAGGACACTGTATCGCACTGCTTGCCAGTGGTATCACACTCCAGGCCAGTAATACTGAGCTCTTGGCCAGTAATTTTTCACCCCAGGCTACTGTATTGAGCTCTAGTTCAAAGATTTTTGAGTCCAAGTCAGTGATCTCAACTCCAGTCTAATGATAATTTAAGGTGGTCCAGAGGTGTCCAGGTCCAGTCCAGTCCAAGCCAGTAAGATCAAGCTCAAGGCCAGTGAATAAACAGTACGAGGCAGTGATTTTAGTCATTTTAGCTGTAAGTTTGCCAATGATATCAAGCTCCTAGTGAATGGTTTTGTTCGCTAGCCCAGTGGTATCACACTCCTGGAATATCAAGTGATTCAGGCCGGTAATATTGTACACTAATCCAGAAATATTGCACTCTATGCTAGTGATATAGAAATCCAGTCCCATAAATTTGCACTCAAGATTAGTGTTTTGTGCTGCAGTTCAGTGATACCATACTTCAGGCCAGTGGTGTCACACTGCACACAACTGACATCAAGATCCAAGTAATGTTGAGCTCCAGCTCTGCAATTTCAAGCTGTACCTAGAAATGAATGTTTTTGACCTGACCACTGACCTTAACTTGAATATCAATGGATTGGAAAACTGTACCTCAGGACTGGAGCATGGCGCCAGCTCAGTATCTCTTAAAACTGTCATCCCTCACTGCTTCCGTCCATGTCAAGTAATGCCAGGATTTTAGGCCAGTCATATCATAATCCAGGCCAGTAGTATCACTCCAGGCCAGTAATACCAAGATCATCAGTGGTATCAACTACTATTGAGCTTCTAATCAGTGATATCTAGACCCAGTCAGATGATATTAATCTCCACTCAGCTCATAGCAAACTCTAGTTACTGATATTGAGATCAAGCCCAGTGGTGTCATTCTCCAGTCCTGAGGTTTGATTTCCCAACCCATTGATATCCAAGTTAAGGCCAGTGGTGGCTAGGTTCAAGCCAGTGATATTGAGCTCTAGGCCAGTGATATTGGGGTCCGGGCCAGTTATATAACAATTCAGGACAGTAAAAAAAAGAGGATACAGTGATATCGTGGTGTAGTCCAGTAATATCAAGATTTTAGACCAGTTGTGTTAATGCTCCAGTCTGAGGTATCACTTTGTAGTCCAGTGTCGTCACACTTCAGGCCAGTTGTATCATTCCAGGCTGGTGATTTTAAGATGTAGTCAAGTGATGTTTGGATCCAGGCCATAAGTAGTATCAAATTTAGCTTTAGTCTACTACTACTGAGCTCCTGATCAGTGAAATCTAGGTTAATTATCTCTTTCACTCTTTTGCTTTTCCCTAAAAGCATCCCCTTACCTGTAACAAGTTTATCTTAAAACCAGTGTATTACAATATTTTATTTATGGTTATTTAGTTTATATGAATTATATAAACATTCACCTCACATATAGAAACTGCAAGCACAGAGATCCTAAGCATAAGCTTAACCACCCAAAAAGAGCAATGGCAATTGTTTATAAAATAAAATGCAAATCACAGGTGCACTTCTCAAAAATGGCTTCTCTTCGTAACTATATGAATGTGACGCTTACTATTTCTACTAAGAAAAAATCTCTAGTCATAACAATAATTAAATAACTTGAATTTGACACAAACTAGGCTCTATGCTGGTAATATAAGTCAAGTCAAATCTAGTAGTTTTATTGTCAATACTGCATATGTACAGGACATACAGAGAATTGAAATTACGTTACTCTCCTTCCAAAATTACAGCAAGTACAGATAATAGATATAATAAAACAGAATAGGAGACTAAGCTTAGTGTATTTCTGCCAGAAGACCATAATGCTATTTTTCCTTACCTTAACCTATCACCAGCTTCCACCTACCTTTTACAAGACCTCTAATCACACCTGTCTTCCTTCTTTCAGAAGTGGCAGAGCTGATGATGGGGCCTACACCAAAAACTTTTACCATAAATATTGTTTTTTAATCAAACTGTAAAGATTTTGTCCACCTTGATGTTTCTTTTTTTTATATGCTTGCCTTTCGAGTCTCCTGGTTGAACTGTACTAAAGTAAAGGATTGTGGGAGGTCAGCCTCCTTGGATTATGTGTCATAGCAGGACAGGACTTGGACACACACAGATGCAGTTTAAGAACTAAATAAAGTAAATAAAGTTGGGGCACAGAGTAACAGTAACAACAGTAAACAGCAGCAAAAAGGAGTAAACATACCATAAAAATAGACAGTCCATACACAGCAAGGCAGTATAGGAGGTCAGGCAAAAATCAGAGTCAGAGATACAAAACAAGGTCAAAGAGAAGAGAGCTAACACTGGCAATCAACAAACGCTTTGTAGAAAGGAAAACCAACAATACTCAGCAAGGAGTGCAGGGGTCAATATAGGGGGGTGAACAGGTGTAATCAATATTCCGTTAATGAGCTTCATATTAGTGCTGTGTGCGGTGTCATGTAATTGTGAACAGGAGTGATGTCAGGGTGTGGTGCATTCTAGGTATCGTAGTCTGGAGGCTAGAGATTCCAGAGCTGCGTGTGGAAAAGACAGGAGCACCTACGGCTCCAGGCACGACATTATGGTTCTTGTGAGCTGGTTTGGAGCCGCCTCATTTTCAGGGTAGTGTTCAAAAGGCAATACACTGGTTCAAGCTGGATTTTATGTTTGTCTTTGTCATTGCTGTTGCACAACACATTTTGACATAAATAGACTTTAGACTTTAAGTTTTAGACTTTAACCTACATTTAAACATTTCAGTGTTTAAAACACAACACATACTCTTATGCTGGCAATTACCTTTGATTCTCTGTGCAGTTTTCATTTATGTATATATATACTGTACAAAAAATGCTAACGGCTGATGGTTTTAGATTTCTGAATTTTGCGTCAGTCAGTTCAGTGCTACAAAGGGACACAGCCCACTTGAGAAGCCAGACAAATGCAAATGAACACAGAGCATGCTGACACAGTTTACAACATGAGGGAATGAGAAGCTAATCCAGGCCTTGACTAAACAAACAACTTGCCATCCACACATTCTAATGGGTATTAGAGATTGGCTATTGGCTTGCATTGGTTTTAACTTTGTACTATATGACCATTATTAAAGAACAAGCAAAAATAAAATAAGGAATTCTTCAGTTTGTTTGTTTGTCTGATGATGGAATTTTTAAAAATAAAAACTGCAAAAAAAAAAAGAGCTGAACTACTTTGCTGGATTATGAATGCGGAGACATTATATTATATATTTTTCTTACACTAATGTGTACATATTTTCAACATATGCCTTTTACAAATGACCTCAGCTTGACATCTTGACCTCTCAAGTATAGAGACAATATGACAGATATTACATTAAATTAATATTATTTTTTGCTGAATATGCAGTAAGTGTTATCAGTTCCTTTAAAAAAAAAACAGTATGAAAGTTGTGATGTTACTGATATCAAAGGTAACTTTCTTAAAGGGGGTTTTATACCAAGATAACAGAATGGACGGGATTCTTCAATATTTTAAATAGCTTATGTATTTTACAAAAATAAACAAATAAACAATAATTGAAATGCCTACATTATTAAAAAACATCTTTAAAATGTATAAAAACATATGTTTTTTTTAGATTGTAAATGTTGGGCAATGGAAAATCAGAAAATGAAAAATGAACAAATAAAATATATATATAAAAAAAAGAAAAGAACTGCTTCTGCTTTAGTCATCAATATTTAAGGAAAGTGCTAAATGATTTCTTGTAGAGGATTTTTTTTGCTGAAGCAGCGCGGAGGCCCTCACCGCTAAAATGCTGTATTAATATCTTGGCTTCATAGTGCCATTTTTATAAGATATAAAATGATTGCATTGGAGAATGTCCAGCACGGTAGACCAGTCCTGCTGGAGAGTGTGAGAGTGGGATGTGGTGTATTCCGGGAAAATTGATCAGGTTATAGTCCAGCCGTGATTAATGTGAAGAAGAAACACAATAAATTAAACACACTTTATCATGTTTACCCTGATATACCTGCACCATTCTTTAAAGTACATGTTACAGTTTTACCTGCATCAGCCAGTGTTATTAGTGTTCACTAAGCAATCAGACGAAATGATACAGATTATAAGTAGTCCATCACTGAAAGTGTGACTGCCATTGTGAAACTGCTGAGAAAAGAAACAAGGTTTTCTAGCTGTTCCTTCTTCACTTGTGGGAGGGATTGTGTGATAGACACAGGAGACAGAGCTAATAGTTTGCAAACTGTGCTTCCTAAAAGTGTGACTCTTGCTTAATTTGAATACTACACCTTAGTTCAGTCCCAACATTATTATCCCCAACATTATAATCATTAACATAGTATTTGGTATATTTAAATACAGAGGTGGAAAGTAATGAATTACATTTACTCAAGTTACTGTAATTGAATAGATTGATTGATAGAGTAATTTGTAATTTTTTAAGTACAAGTACATTTTGACAAAAGTAATTTACTTTGTTACACTGGAAAACTCCCCGTTACTGAGTAAAAAATAAAATGCTGGGGAAAAAAAAAACAATTGTCTGAATTGCGCGGGTGGAATAATGAGGCAATAATGTCCTCATGCAATACAAAATGTGCCCCGCCGGACAGAGCTGTCAGCTTTAAAAACTTCCACATCAAACCTGAGAAAGCATGTGGTGGGAAGTATTTTTATCATTAAATAATCTGCTTAAATGTAAAAAAAAAACATGTAAATAGCAGTTAAAGCATAGCACTTGCAAGTTAAAAAATAATAATGAACTGTGAAACTATAAAAATACAGTTTATAGTCACCTATATTACCATAACCTTTTAATAGTAAAGAAAAAAAATGGATGATAGAAACCTATACCACTTGTTTTTGAAAATGTTTTATGGGGTAGTCTGAACAAATACTGCCTGAAAGATCCAAATTATTATGTGGAATAATAGTTCATTAAAAACAATTTAATTTTTATTATTTGTTATTACTTTTTTACATCAAATAATTAAAAGTAACTATGTAACTTTTACTCAAAGTACATTTTAAATTGAGTACGTTTTACTTTTACTCGAGTAGATTTTTAGATAGGTACTTTTACTTTTACTTGAGTAGAATTCTAGCAAAGTAAAGGTACTTTTACTTCATTAAAATTTTTCAGTACTTTTTCCACCTCTGTTTAAATATCAGAATGAACATTACCATTATCACCACGACCATCACCATGACAGACCTCATAATTATCTTCATTATCAGAATGAATAGCACCTTTACAAACACCACTATCACTGTCATCATTTCACATCAACATTATCAACCTCCTCACAATTATTGTAATGAGCATCACCGTCTATCTAGAAGTGCAAGAATAAGTATTATATATGTTTGCATGGTTGTATTGAACACAACATGTTAACATTCACAGTGAGGGGAGGGAGGGGAGTATATGAACCCCTAGGCTAATGACTTTTATGACTTTACTAAGTGCTTATTGAAGCTGGGATGTGATGAGATTGGATGTGTTGGTTAATGCTGCCCTGCCCTATAAAACACACACCAGTTTTTTTTTTAGTTTCCTGGCTTGATGTGAATTAGAGCTTAGATTATCAATTATTATTGTCAACGAAAACGAACCAAATAATGAAAACTGAAAGTGAAAAAACTAATTTAGTTCTACAGCGGGGGGTGTTGTGTCGATTCTGTCCGCGAAGCGGGATTTGGATTCAGCAGGGAGTCGGATTCGGCACAACAGCGGCAGCGTGGCGGCACCTCGCGGTCCGCAGTGTTTGTTGTAAGCGCTAGCACAAAGTACTGGTCCCTTCCAAACGGACTTGCACTACACACCCAATACCTGCACTACTGATATACTTGCACTGTCAATTCGCACTTTAATTCCCCATAAACTGTGAACTTTAAGAACTTTACGCACTCATTCACTTTACCTGCCTTAAGCTATATACCATATACCATATTTGCACTACTGATATATACTATTTTTACTGTCATTCCATCTCAATCACAATCAATATTGCACTATTGTCTTATGTATGTTTATTGTGTCTTGCTGTATTGAACATATAGTGTCTCCCACTCTTTTATATATATATCTATTTCTTTTTTTTTTTTACTTATATGTATATATCTATTTCTCCCCACACTACTGCACCTTGTTTTTGTCTCATGTATGTCTATTTGTGTCCCTGCTGTATTGTACTCATAGTGTCTCCCATTCTCTTTTATTATATCTATTATCTGTACTTGCTGTAAATTTGGGATGGAGAGTAACGTAATTTCAATTCTCTGTATGTCCTGTACATATGCAGTATTGACAATAAAACTACTTGACTTGACTTGACTTGACTAGCCGCAAAATACGACAGAAGACACTGAGGGAGCTGCAGAATTATGTATGGGACTAGAATATGAGCAAAAGGAGATACAAGAGAAACAGGAGATACAGTATGTGAGAACCTTTACCTGTGAGTAGCTCAAACACCAGAACACGCAAATCTCTCTCTCTCTCTCGCACGTGAACTCCTCCGCGTTTGACTTGCAGCACTGTGTGTAGCTGTTCTTAAAAATCATTTGAATTAAATAATAGTTCTATGCTTCTATGTTACAGTGTTAATTAACATGATTCTGATCATATTTTGCTCATTCAAACAGCCCGAAAACAGCCAGTTTATGGGGCGGGGAGGGTCGGGCTCGGGCTCATTATGACAGTTTATGGTTTGGGTTGGGTTGGGCTCGGGCAGAACGTGCACGGGCTCGGGCTGGGTCGGGTCGGATTTTTTTGGGCCCGATCTAACCTCTAATGTGATTCATGCCTCAAATGCACAAAAAAGACAACACGTTCAACAATTGTTGACTTGCATGAAGCTGGAAAGGGTTACAAAAATATCTCTAAAAGCCATGGTGTTCATGTGTCCACGGTACTCTCCCTAGGCGTGGTCGTCCTGTAAAGATGACTGCAAGAGCACAGTGCAGAATGATCAATGAGGTGAGGAAGAATCCTACAGTGTCAGCTAAAGACATACAGAAATCTCTGGCACATGCCAGCTTTTTTGTTGATTAATCTGCAATAAGTAAAACATTAAACAAGAATAGAGGTAATGGGAGGACACCACGGAGGAAGACACTGCTGTCCAAAAAAAACTGCTCGTTTGAAGTTTGCAAAAGAGCACCTAGATGTTCATATACATTAATTTCATATCAAATTAAGATTTAAGAATGGGAGGATTTCATCCCTTCCCTCTTTTCTCTTTGTTTTAAGGGGAATGGTTACACTTAAAAACAAGGGGTAGGAGTACAAAAGAGAAAAGGGATTGGATTTGGTTAGTAGTATAGTTATTATTTTTTTTTGTCCTTGCTTTGTATTATTTATTTATCGATATTTTTGCATTATTATTTTTTTGCAGTGAGTCGGATCACCTCAAGACTATGATCAGCTCTTTTGTATGTGTGTGTGTGTGTGAAGACTGTGTTAAAACACAAAAAGTGTTTTTGAATTGTTCTGGTTATATAAGGACAATCCCACTATTCTCAGTCTATTCTCTGATGATGCAGAGTGACTGTGAGTATCTGATTTACACCCTTTTTTGAGAATATCAATAATTTAATACCACTCAACTACCAACATCTCAGTTTATTTATTTAGGTATTTCTAAAAGTGAGTTTTGGATGTGAGGATAATTGAGCTCTCCTAACAAGTAACCATATTTGGAATCTTTTACCCTTTCTTATTTGGACAACTTTTTTTATATAACAGAAAAAAAAAATTTATTTTATTTGTTATGATTTTATGTATTTAAAATAAAATAAGTAAAAATATTTTGGTAGCACTTTATAATAACTTTCATTAATATACCATTAACTAATGATTAATAACTGTTATTTTTCACATTTTAAGAAACTAAAAAGTTACTATCACATTTATAAATACTAATGAATGCATCAGCAACATGAACTGCAATTGATAAACATTTACCTGGTTTAAAATGTGTATTAACTAGCGATTTAATAATGTTCAAATGCTGATGAGCTAATGATTTGCTTACATTTCTAAATATGATTATCCATGCTGATAATAAAGTGTCATGTGTGAGCATTCGTTATTTTTCAAATTCTGATGAACTACTACTTTGTTCACATCTACTGATCATTAGTTAAAAATATATTAATGAAAGTTATTATAAATGGATACCAATATTTTTTTTTCCAAAAGAGATAAATACTTGATTATTAATATTTGATTATTCACCGGAAGGGCTTAAATAAATAGATAAATAACACTGTTACCAATCTAACAATATCAAAGATGAACTCTATCAAGTTGTAATTCATTGCTGAGATGAATACATTGAGAGTGAGTTTTTGTAAAACTGTATTTCGAGTGCTGGAAGACCCATGTGTTTTAAAAATAATGGCTTTCTTTTTTCTCTCTGTTTCTCAGGACAGATGATCTGCCTCCTCCTGGTCCTGCTGGGTGTTTCTCTGGCTGCTGCCAGCTGCCACACTGCCTCCAGCACAGAGTGTGGCCGTCCCGACTTTGTTCCAGGACACAACCTGGTGGGCAAGGTGAGTACATTTATATTATTTAAATCATTTCCTGCTGGGCTTTGTGTTAAAATTCCTCAGTGAGAACTCTCATACTTATACAAATATCATAAACTATAGAAGAAAATTTTCAATATACTAAACTAATCTGAATAACAATAATGTTAGTTGTAGAGTTTCACACAATCTAAATAAAATAAAAAAATCACTTGATTTATCAACATATCAATGTTTTATATATTCATATATCAGTCCTTAGTTTTACACTGATATATTGGAACTTTTAGTCATATAACTTTTATACCCATTTCAAATAATGAAATATATTATATAAAGTTTTGTATAAAATGAAGAGACCGCTTTAGTTTCTGAATCAGTTTCTCTGATTTTTCTATTTATAGGTTTATATTGGGTAAAGTGAACAATGTTGTTTTATTTTATTTTTTATTTTATTTATAAACAACATTTTTCCCAAATTCCAAAAAAATAATAATAATAATTTAGAGCATTTATTTGCAGAAAATGAGAAATGGCTGAAATAACAAAAAAGATGCAGAGCTTTTTAAACCTAAAATAATGCAAAGAAAACAAGTTCATATTCATAAAGTTCAGAGTTCAGAAATCAATACTTGGTGGAGTAACCCTGGTTTTTAATCACAGTTTTCATGCATTCTCCTCCACCAGTCTTACACACTGCTTTTGGATACCTTTATGTCACTCCTGGTGCAAAATTCCAAACAGTTCAGCTTGGTTTGATGGCTTGTGATCATCCATCTTCCTCTTAATTGTATTTCAGAGGTTTTTAATTAGGTAAAATCAAAGAAATTCATCATTTTTAAGTGGTTCCTTGATCCCCCTGACCACAAACCAACTGAGATGGTGATTTGGGAAGAGCTGGAGCTTCACAGTGTGAGGGAAAAGCAGCAGCTATTGTTCAGCACCTCCAGGAACTCCTTCAAGACTCTGAGAAAACTATTCCAGGTGACTCTACCTCATAAAGACTCTGAGATTAAAACAAGTTATTATAAATTAGTTACAAATTAAATATCAATATAAGTATAACTTCATTTTGTATATTAATGTTAACATAACCTAATTATATATGTTCTATATCATTCTGAAGATATGTAACCGTTATTTGATGCATGATTTAATATAGCTGCCAGCATATTATTAAATAACATGCAGTAATGATCTTTATTAATTTTTGGAACTGTTTAGTACTGTGTTTGTCTGGTGAACTTTTTCCATGTAGGAGTTACAATTAAAGTTATTACATTCCTTTCTACTTCTGCATCATGATATGTGTAATAAGTGAAGTTTATTAAACATTAGCTTTTGAGTTACTCTGTCAGTAAAACTTCTTTCTGGGACGCGCAGTTGAAAATGCTTTACAGCTGAATTCTGACGGGTTGACAGTTTCTCACCTCAGAATGTGTGCTCAGCAGGTGTGGTCTGGAGTCTGTTATTTATGACAAGGCTGTGAAACACATAGGCAGAGTAGCTCAGCCCACTAAACCCTAAAATACAGAAAACAGAAAACCTTTATTTATAAGTTTATACTGGCGCTACAGAGCTTATGTACCTAACAAGTAATTGAAGTCACTTAGTACCTAGATGCCTAAATTATTACATTAAGGGTTCAGTAATCTCTAATAGACTTATGTAGTTTCTGACACTGTATGAAACAATGCTATCTCTAAGTATGGACAGAAAAAGCAGTAGAGCTCTACTTGTTTAAATAACTTAAGAACGCACAGAAGTTTTTTATAGGTTACTGAATCATTGTTGCACATTGACATTTATAAATGGCTGTAACAATTAATCAATATAATCACATTATCCACATAATTGTGACACTGCTTCACATCTCTATACAGATTTGGCCATTTTACTCAAATGTTTACATGTGGGTAACACTTCCAAAACATTAATAAGGTTTGGTAGCCATTGTTTTTAACAGCACTGTATATATGTATATATGTATAAACGTGCAGTGAATATAGTGGGTACCACTTCTGCAACCACCCCCCCCCCCCCCAAATGGACCCAAAAATCAATGCCAAATTTTCCTACAAGTACAACCGTTCAACAAATATCACTCATGTGTATGTCTACAGTACGCCAGAGCAGCCAAAACATTAAGTACACACAAAAAACTCACCAGTCAGGCAGCCTATTACTGTGAATTAGTTTCACATTGAAGGACAGCCTTTAAAAGGTCTTTTTAAAATGATGTGACACAATATCTGTCTCATTTGCAGCCGCAATGCGCTCCGTTTTACAACTAAACAACGCATACTCCTTCAGCACAGCGCTCAGACAGGGTTAGACAGCCATGGCCCCGCCGCGGAGTGAAAATCATGAATCTGATTGGTTAGATTGTCCTATGACTCATTACTATACCCTTCTCAAAATCAGGAGAAGGGTCCACGCAGACACGTGATATCACAAACTGTGCTAAGGTAAAAGTTACTCCACTTATTTTTTTTAACAATGTGTTTAGTGTTTGTTAGCAATGATAAACTGTAAAACAAAATCAGTATCAAATCATTTTTATGAGATTTTTCTCCAAATTGCCCCCTCAAAAAAACATATTTTATTCAAGCTAAATAGTATAGCTAAGTTTATCTTGAGCATTAGTACAGAGCTAAGATAGCGATAGATTCAGCCAGTCAGGTCATATTTTAAATAAAGTTCAGGTTTTAAAAAAATGTGTTAAGTGTACTAGTTTGATAAACACAGGCAGCAGTGAATAGAAATACAGAAGAAAATAATTTACATTTTTACAGAAACTCCCCACAGTGCCGACTTCTGTGCTCCAGCTCACCCTAGCCCGAGGGCGGTGCTCACGAGGATGGTCTCGCGGCCTAATTCTAAAGATTGATTTGGGTTTATATCAATTCGATATTGGATCATTCAAATAAAGATCGATTTAAATCAAAGAATCGATTTTTTAAATACAACCCTAGTATGAATCAGTATCTACTCAGAAACAGTATGGCTGGTCTTAAACCTGTTTGATTAGCCTGTTCTAATGTTGAATCAGTTATTATAATGCATAGTCAACCCTCATGAAGCACACACCTATCTCAAATAATCAACAAAATACTGATTATATATACCATTTTTCGTACCAGTATGACAAAGCCTGGGCACCCCTGATCATTTTTATGATTTTTCTTTATAAATGATTGGTTGTTCGGATCAGCAATTTTTAGTTGAATATATCAGATAAACACAGTGATATTTGATGAGTGAAATGAAGTTTATAGGATTTACAGAAAGTGTGCAATAATTCTTTAAAATTCTTTAAAAAAAAAAAACAACAACATTTGTTTAAATAAAAAAAGCTGTTATTTCTGCAAAAGGAGGATCTAGTAAATTTTGATTGTCATTTTTCTGTTGCCCAAATATATGCACCTGCCTAAATTAGTTGAAGTAATTATTGCACATTTTCTGTAAATTCTATAAATTTTATTTTACTTCTGAAATATTTCACTGTGTTAATCTGCTATATGATATATTTAACAGAAAATTGCTGATCCAAACAACCAATTATTTATAAAGGAAAATCATGAAAATTATTAGGGGTGCCTAAACTTTTTCATACCACTGTATGAATCACTAAAAAAGAACTAACCAAAAATCATAAAAAATAGGTAACCTATTGATCATGCTAAATATTGATTAAGATAAAAGACATTATTTATTTAATCAGAAATATCACAGTATACTATAGAGCAAAACTCCTCCATATTCTTTCAGGAAGGGTGAGGGCTATTCACTCACTTCACAGTCAGATTGGTCTCACATTTAAATGTGTTCTCTGCATTTAAAGGCCATTTAAACTCCATGTTCAGCTTTTTTTGGTTTGTGATAACAAGTGGGATGATGACTTTTTGGGAAAAGCTTCTGTGCTGCCTCACCGAGGCAGTAATGTGAAGAAGCTGTTCAGCTTAAATCATGGCACGCTCTACGTTAAACTCAGTGTAAACTGCAGCCTGAGCTTTGAAGGCCCGCAGTGTGACAAATACAAGAAGTCTCCTGTAGCTTCCAGACGGCTCACTTACCTGGAGGGTCAACAGCCCACCTTGCTTCTGGGGACCCTATAATGGACCACAGAGCAGCAGATTCCTCTAAGCTTCTGATATGCAAGCTGCATCTCATAAATCTCATAAAAATGATTTGATAGTGATTTTGTTTTACAGTTAATCATTGATAACAAATACTGGACTTTTGTAAAAACATGTCCAAAAATAGTTCTCAAACTATTTCTCAAAACCAGTGGCGATTGCTCCAAGACTGCAAGGGAAGCTCAGCTTCCCCTAAAATAAAATAAAAAAGTGATTAAATATATACTGTTGTGTGTACATGTCGCTGATTAAATATGCGCTACACCGCGCTGAACTTAGTTCAGAATCAGCTTCTTAACACTGGTAACGCCGCGGCTTTCCTCTCACTCATTCCCGCAGTTTCAAAGCGCTGCTTTAAACAGTGCGGACGATGAGCGTCCACAGACTTCAATAGCGGAGCAAAGCGCGCGGCGAAACGAGACGAGTCATTGGATAAATGCTGGGCTTTGTCCCGCCCATCGGACGCTCAGCGTCTCTGGGGGTCTATGGGGCAGTGGGCTGGCCTCGGCCGGCCCGGACGCTCAGCTTCTGCGTGATGATTGGATGATCTGTCTGAGGCGGAGTCCCTTTTTGATTGACAGCGAAATGAGCGAATCAGTGATCTTTTAGTGTAAAAATCCATTTGATAGTCTTTCTTACGAAGAAAAACGTAAGAGTTAAATAGCAGGGCAGATCAACTGCTCAGATTAATTTGGTGTAAAAAGGTGGGTAAAAGTATTTTCAGCTGTTCTGGTATGATAAAGTGAGCTGGCTGACTGGAAGTGCTGTAACAAATAAAATGTACTGATGGCCATTCTTCTTGATGAATCTCAGGACATAAATGAACAGGGGCCTGTAGTAAGTATTGTGTTATTATTAAAAATAATTTAAATAATTTAAATTAATAAAGAGATTATTTAAGGAAATTAAAAAGGAAATAAATTTACCTGCATTTTTTTCCTTTACCAACTTTAAAGATTTTGCGTAATGTTTTTTTTACTGATCATTTTATGTTTATTCATGTCATAGCGTCGTTTTTTATGTAATTGTTCAATGTAAAGAATGGGTACCTTTTTGTTGTGTAGTGAAAACTTGAAAATAATGCCTTTTGCTTACAAAAAAAAATAAATCTCAGGGAGAGTAGAATTTACGTATAAATAAAACTACATATGTTAAGATGTAGGCCGAAATTGAGCTTCCCCTCCTTGAAAGACCAGCATCCGCCACTGCTCAAAACATACCAAGATTTTTATTTGTTCAATTAATGCGGTTTAACACAGTATCACTTAGTCTATTCTATAAACACAAAAAATAAACTTTTCCACAAAGTTAAATAGTGGAGTAACTTTTACCTTAGCACAGTATGTGATATCACTCAATTTTTTTTTAATCCACATCATTAATTCCTCTATATTAAGGAACTGAACTTAACTATTTGCTAGCTTCTTGTTTGCATCATGCAGTCAGATTTCTTTATCTGCAGGTAATGTAACTGCTGCACCATTTAAGGTGGAAGGGGATATTTAGCTACATAGCTAGCTTATTACCACGACATACTACTAGCAATTATTTATGCTTGTTATGTAGAAAATGGACATAGCTTGTTAAAAAAGTTAATAATGGTTATCCTAATTATTAACAAAAAAACTCTGTGGGTTTCTTTGGTTACTTGAGTAGTCATGTTGCCTGTGATTTCTCGTTTTGCTTCGTTTAAATGTGTCTCTAAAAACTCTCTGTTTGGAGGCCATGTAGCTCTAACTCTTTACCTGACCATTCTATCCCTAGGATTCATGCATCCCAAGAATGCAGGGCAGGGCTAAGTGGTAGGGGCAAGAAATAAAATGGAATTTTATATTTTAGTATGAGCACTAGCTGAATTAAAAAAGTCAAACTAAAGTCCTACCCAGACAGGATAGTTTCTCAGGGGGACACTTCTACTCAGTGATAAAACTCTTGCATCCAGACTGCAATTAAAAAAAAACAGGAGGACCAGTGAGTTTTTGGGTTTTCTTTGACACATGACGACATCAAGTTCAGTAGCTCCTCCATTTCTACTCGCTGTTGTGTTTACATGGATCTCCATGGAAATGCTTGCCCAAGGTGTAATTACGTTGCGTGGCAGTGGACAAATAGCTATTTTATTAAACACGAGGAGACAAAACTCAGAGATGTGCGTCCAGACGGGAATAAAATTGCCGGAGGACCACCGAGTTCAGCAAAATACAGTAGGTAATTCAGCATGAAATTTTCTCAGGGACATCTGAGAAAAACACATACATGGTCATTCTGGCCGGAAATAAAATCACAGAGTACTTCCCATAAAAGAGAAAATTACCCCAGGACCCCTGAGAAACGAATCCCGTCCGGATAGGGCTTAATTGTGCTAAGCCAACGCTCAAGCATAAAAATACAGTATTTTTGTAATGTTTTGCATTTTTGGGAATACTTTGGTACAATGTAGATTATTATTATTTTTTTTTAAGAATTTATTTTGTCATTTGAAACCACTATCAGCAGCGGCAGACCTCAACAGAGCTAATAAAAATCTGCAGCAGACAGAAATGTGTCTCCATGTTGCCGTAAATCGTTACAAACGCTTATACAAGATCTATAAAACGCTATAAAGGCAGGGGCGTGGTCATTCAGTACATTTTAATCCTGTAAAGGTAGTTTTAAATGCTGCACCGCTGCTCTCATTCAGCACTCAACGCTCGACTCCGTTTCCCACCCGTATTCCGACAGGCCACGCCCCCCGCTCCGCTTCAATTGGATGATGGCTCGAACATCACAGGCAGGTCGGCCGCTGTGGAAGGCGGAATGGCCCCGCCCCTCCACCCGCTCTGCGATTAGCTCGTATCTCTCGCATCATCTGAGGATCCATTCAGCCGGTGTCGGAAGCGGGAAGCCCCGCCCAGCGGAAGCTGTGATTAGCGGAGGCTTTGGAAAATCTGAAAGCAGGTCTGCAGAGGAGGCGGGGCCTAAAAAACAGGGGAAGCACACGAGACCGGAGCGCAAGAGAGGGCAGGCGGGGCTTTATTCAGATACAGGTGTGGTGGGTGGAATTAAATAAATATGAAAATTGAAAAAAAAAATAAATAAAAATAAATAAATAGAAACGAACGCGTGTCCAAGGCGACCGCTGCGGAAAGGCGGGAGAAGATGGATGCAACGGAGAGGGGCGGGGTGAGGCTGAGGAGAGCCGCGCATGCGCAGTGTCGCAGTGCCTCTCCATCCCTCTGCAACGCTCCCTCCTGCACCCCCGCCCTCTCCTCCCTCCCCCTCCCCTCCCCTCTCTCCCTCTCTCTGTATCCAGCCTTTCTCTCTCTCTCTCTCTCTCTCTGTATCCAGCATCTCTCTCTCTCTCTCTGTTTCCAGTCTCCCTCTCTCTCTCTCACTCTCTCGTTCACTGTCTCTCTCTCTCTCCCTTTTTTTTGCAGCATCGGTTTCGCATTCGCTTGCTGCTGCTGCTGCGGAGGAGGAGGAGGAGGAGGAGAGGAAAGGAAAAAGGGAGGAAGGACACACGCGCGCGCACACGCACGCTCTCACACACACTGCACACACTGAGTGGAACGAGGGAAGAGGAGAGAATAAAAGGAGGGCGTGAGACCCCCCAGAAAAAGAGAAAAAGATAGAGAATAGAAAGAGAGGAAGAGAGAGCGAGAGGAAGGGAGAGAGAGAGCAGCAGGAGGAAGGCGAGCAGACCGCAGGGGAGCAGCAGGAGGCGTTTAGGGGGGGAACAGCTCGGTGAAGAAGAAGAGAAGAGGCTCTCTGGAGGCAGAACGGCGGCGGAAAGATGAAGGATCGCACACAGGAGCTGCGGAGCGTAAGCCTTCCTCCCTCTTTTCCTCCCCCCATCCCCATCCCTATCCTCATCGTCATCATCCTCATCCTCATGCTGCCCTTCCTCGCTGCAGCTCTGCATGCCTCTTCTCACTATGGTGTGCACCATAATGATGGGAGCTGTATTGTATTGTATGGTGTACAATGAAATATACCTTTAGATTTATGTCTGTATGTGATGTTTGTATGTACGTGTATGTGTTTTTAAAAGCCTACTGCATTATAGAGAGGCAGTGACAGTGTGAGAGTGCGGTTAATGGCGGTGTGACAGGGGGGTTTTATGGCCGAGTGTCGTGATGGAGGTTGTGGTGGGCTTTCTGTGTTCTGAGTTTTTATTGCCCTGCCCCCCACCCCCCTCCAGCAGAGCAGCAGGGCTTTGGGGCTTAGGGTGATATTTTCATCCCTCTCGTGTTCTTCCCCCTCTGGACTGCTGACCCACGAAGAGAAAAGAGGATGGCGGGGTGGAAGGATGGATGGATGGATGAGGTAGATGAGACGGGGCGGGGGTTAGCGGATTAGCGTAGCGGCTTGCTTTCTTCATGTGTGGCAGAACACAGTTCATCTGCTGCAGCTCCAGCTGAAACACCGCATTCAGTGCCTGAGCGCGGCTTCCAGCTAGTCCGCCACCCCCCCACGACTTCAAACGCACAACGTCTTCGTAATGAACTGCCTGAACCCGCTGCACTGTGCTGTGCGTGTGCATGTGCGTGTTAGCCACTGCACTGCCGTAAAAACCCTGTCAGCCAAAGCCCCTCTCTTCGAGAAGCGCATACAAAGCAGGCGCTGTGATGCAGCGCAGGGCTAGCAGCATCATTTACTGCACCTGTGTTTAGTCATCTCCCCTTTTTTAAACTAGCCCCTTCACACAGGCTGCAGCTGCGCGTGTGCGCGCGCTCCATCGATCGCCTACCAGAAGCAGGTGCTGTGTGATTTGGGGAATAATCAGCTTTTATGTAATCATCAGCATCACGGTGACGTATGGCTGAAGCCGCGTTGTCCTCCTGCGAGGAAAAACCTGCGGGGTTACATGAGCATATGCAGCGAGAGCCTCCACTAACGTAGCCATTTTTCCATGTCCGCGGAGAGAGAGAGAGAGAGAGATAGAGGAGGGGGAGACGTAATGTGGTGTTCAGCCTACGTGGGTGTGTGTGCACTGCAGCATGAATTCTGCTCCACTTTATTGATTGTAAGCTGGGCGGAGATGCCCACGGTGCTTCAGCTCAAGGCAAAGGCGCAGAGGCCCCGAGACCCTCAGAGTCATCGAGCGTTATGCTAAGCTAGGGGGCATTGTTGCTGGCAGCTAGGAAAATGTGCGCATAAAAAAACGATCCTGGTGTGCAAAGTCGACTCTTATATCAAGTCAATAGAGCTCAGTGTGGGAGGGGGGAGGGGGGGGGGGGCTAGCATATGTGTAGCATAACTGAAACGAAATTCATACAAGATTCTATATGGAAAAAAGATTTTGCAATCTGTCTGTGTAGATAGAGTGTCACTTTCATTTTTGCTGTTCTTGAGATTTTGATGTAACTTGAACTTGAACTTGGCTTTACATTGTATTAAAATTTTATGATAAATTGACCAATAGAAATATATATATATATATATATATATATATATATATATATATATATATATATATATATATGCACAGTTCTATGCGAATGCTTGGATCCCCTAAAATCACATTAGCCTTTACATTAGTAGCTTACTGCAAATAAGCTACTAAAAATGAAGTAAATCAAATATTTAAAAAAATAAAATAAATCAGTAAAACAATATCTAATCTGTGTACATGGTCCACCAATATTACTATTAATAAATTTAGTTACTAAACACTAGTTATCTATTAAAATGTGCTTTTTACCTATAAAATCAGTTTCACCAGGTTAATTAAAACGAGCAAAATGATAAAATGACAAAAAACAAATATCTAGAAATAGCTTTTGCTGTACTGTTTACCTATATAACTTCATATTTAAGAAGATTCCACTAGCTATGGTAGCACTTCTGTATTGCAGCATGAGAAAACTGTTGCTTTGTCAAAACTGACTTGGTGTACTTTGCCACTGTTTCCAGGTTAAAATGTAAAACTGGTCCTCATTAGCTGCTTTTCTTTCTTGATAGTTAATACAGTATGCTAACCTGAGTTTAATCTGGATTTGTTTCTTTTTTATATATAAAACCCTGTCTATACATGAGTCATCAGTGAGGCAGGACTGAGCAATGTTAATCAGTTACACTTTGTTAGCATTGCTGCTCCCTGCTAGATCTGAATGGATCTGCTGGATCTGTGCTTTGAGTGAAGGCGCAATTAAGGGCCTAGCTGTACTAGCTGAGCTGTCGAAAGCTGTCCTGAGGCTCACTTGGCTGCAGATATTGCTCAGTTTAACCATAAATTGGAAACCAGAAAGCAACATTTATTGACAGCATCAGATCAGAGAAGAGGTAGGGGAGCACTTGTATGACAATTTTTTCATTTCAAATATATATTCAGCACACAGAAAGAGAAGTATTAATACCAGTGTATTGCAGCTCTTGGCACCAATTCCAGAAGCGTATCTGACCTTTCCTTATATTAGAACTAATACTATCTTTATCGTGAAGAAATCTGCTCTTAAAAACCGTTCCCAGTGAAAGATGGTACATCATGTTCCACGGTGTATGCTAGACGATCTGCCTGCGGTAGGATTCTTAATAAGAGGTATTAAATAGGAGAAGGCCTGTGCAGAGGAATCAGACTTTACATCTGGGGAAATGGGAGTGCATTTCATTTCTTGTACTGGGGTAAATTGCCACAGACACACTTTAAGGCGAGATTTACCCTTTTCATTTATTTGGGTGCTGTGATTTCATCCATTTCATCGAACAGAGAAACTCTCAAAACTAGTAGTCGAAAATTCACAAAAGATTAAAAAGATGTTTTTGTCCTTATGGGTGATATGCTTTTTTTATCTATACTACTATAATACAAGTCAATTAAATCATCTGTTAGTTCGAAAAAATGTTCATTATGGATATGTGCATCTGCCTTCAGTCAGTGGAAACAAAAAATAACTAGTTACTATGAAATTAGCTACTAAAGTGTGTGACAATATCATCTTTCAGTGTGCACTACTGTTTTAAAAATTCTTGAATATTTTTATGCAATCCATTCTGAAGAATATATCTTGTTATATGTTTTGTTTCATATGTAGAGAATATTTTTTACATATCACTAAACTCGTTTGAATGAATGCTCTGCAGTGCTTATGTGAAAGCTAGTGACAGCAGTTAAAACAGCACCCCCTCAAGGAAGGCAATTTCTAGCTAGCATCTAAAAGATAAGGATTAGAGCTCCAGTATTCAACCCTTTTTTCAGTTCATGCTGTGTCGCTTTCCTACTCCTCAGGCTTTAGTCTGTCCTTGAATGAAGGGTAAGTCTTTACAGCCACAAGCATTTACACAAATCACACTTTTAAACTAGATGATACCACTCCCACAAACTGCTGACATATAAAAAACACAGCATCCATTTTCATACCAGTAATACCATTTACAAAAATCACATAATATTAACCCACCCTTAAGCAAAAAAAGCTTTTTATATTGTTTATTTAAAATTGTCTCTGACTTAGCTATATAGACCCAGGCCTTTGAAACTGTTATTGGCACTAACACATGTTTTTTTACCTAAAGAGAAATTATGCCTGATATGTACATTACATTACATCACTCAATAAACTGAACACAGTATTAATGTATACATAAATCACTTGAAAAAAAGGATGCTTAAATAACCTAAACATCACTGTAACATCAATGTCTTAGGAAGACAGATGTGTCATATTTGTCAATGGCAGATGTCAAAGCCTCAATGCTACTTATTTATACAAGGCAAAATTACATAAAGCTATATTTGCTTCCAATTTCAGCAACATAGTCAAAACATCCAGTCCAAAAGCTATCTTAAATTTGTATGTTAAATCAAATAGGATTTACTTCTGACAGTCCTATATGGCTTTAAACTTATCTCTGCAAGTTGATTTGAGTACATAATGCGTGTTGTTTTGTGTTTTTGTACAGATAACTTTTTAATACGAATTATATTCACTTGTTCCAGTAATTAAGTTTAACTTAGTTATTCAAGTTCCTGGGAGCACAGATTAATGCACAGTTTTAGGAGTGAAATGTTGAGTGTGACAATTGAGTTTTTACACAAAAGTAAAACTCATGCATGGACCAAATGGCAACTTGTTCTTATAGGCTTCAACAAAAAATGCTGGCCAGTCACCACAAAAAAACATAATACACAAAAGGAGGTAGCATGGGGGCACAACTACACACTGATGCGAGTTGGGGGGGAACAGGGGGACACAGCCACTATGCAAATAAATGTTTGCAGGAGCCAGTGGACAATCACAAAATAAATTTGCTTAGTTATGATCAAAATATTTTTTTTCAATGCTTAAAAATTCCCTTGGGCTAGAATTGCTAAAAAGATACATTAAACAGTACACATGTTTAGTTTTACTTTGGTAAAGAAAAGCTATTTTATTAACTGCTCTTGATTATTAAGAAAATATAAACATTTTGACATTTAAACAAATGGTTTTTATCTAAGCTAACTGTTGAAGCTAAGCTATGGGTTAGCTAAGTCACATAAAGCTAAATGTGCTCCCGTGGTATTGCTAATGCTGCTAGCCTGATGTTGTGGTGTTTTTAGCATCTCGTTAGCTGGGTGATGATTTGTGCAGTGTCATGTTGCCACAGTTACAGCAGTGAGTGTAAGCAGCGCATGGTTTCCTGGTTGTCTGAAGGAGAGTGAGGGGGGTTATGGGCCGCTGGGCTGTGTAAGGTCATACGCTGCCACCGGCGGGACTATATTTAAATCTGCTAGCGTAGGAGAAACACAATCATGGCTAGACTCCTCTACTGTCTCAGACTGGCCACTGTTTTGAGAGGGTGCGTCCATAATTCGGTTAACAATGACAATTTTAACCAGTTGCACTTTTTAAAAAGTAGCCAGATATAACAACAACAAAATCATTTTAAATGCTGTAAAATTAACTGAAACACATAAACCTGCATCTAGTTTATTAGTTTATTTTTTTATTGTATTGATTTATTGTTGGGTTATAAGCTGGGGTAGCAATTTAGCTTTACAAAACTGTGATTTTTGTTTCTGCTTTGGACCAATTTGGAAGTATAATTTACATTTTAGGCCGATATAGTGATCTATGTTTCTGTTTTAGAGCAATTTAGTGATTTATTTTTACATCTTAGGCTGATACAGTGAATTTTGTTTCTGTTTTGGGCCAATTTAGTGATTTATTTTTATATTTTAGGATGATACAGTGAATTTTGTTTCTGTTTTGGGCCAATTTAGTGATTTATTTTTATATTTTAAGATGATACAGTGAATTTTGTTTCTGTTTTGGACCAATTTAGAAGTTTAATTTACATTTTAAGCCGATATAGTGATTTATGTTTCTGTTGTGGGACAATTTCGTAATATGTTTGCAGTTTAGACTGCAAAAAATAGTTTAAGGTAATGTATGCTCATGTAATGTAAATGATATAATAACATTTTTATATCTTTTTTGTTCTAGAAATCAGGTCAGAACTAGTTCTACAAAATTCTACAGAATTTAATTATTTAAATTGTTAATATGGATAGAAAAGGATAGAACAAAGCTGTAAAAGCAAAAAATACACCTTTAAAATTAGCTAGATTGTGCACTAGATTCGTGCACTGTCCTGTGATGCTCTCAGGGTGTTCCGCGTATGTATGTCACTTAGGGACTTTATGACTTCATAAAGGGAAGGACAGAGTACTATAAGGAACTTAACACAGCTTTTAAAGTGTCTCTGACACATATGTCACCATGGGTTCTTTTGGATTAAATTGAATCACAGTACAGTTACAATATCTGTGTACATTCTGTCAGAGTAAAGAGAGCAGGACAGAAAGTGGGCACACTGCCTCTTAAATATTTGTTTCTAAAGAATAATCTATAGGAGCTGTGATGTTTTGGGGAGTAAAAGGATTTCCAAAATGGAATCAGAAATGGAATTGAATTGGGTAAAACATATATGGTAACACTTCTAGTGGCCAAAAGAACATGTGATGAAGCAGCCAGGTGCTGTATGGGTGGGCCCTTCTGTCCACGGTCATGATGGCCAACTCCACCGCATCCAAACTCGCCGTTCTGCAGAAGTGAAACATGCTGCATCGCCCCACAGTGACTCAGTGAAATGCCATCAGTGGTCAGAGAGAGGACAGGAAGCGGTCATGCAGTGAGGCTATGGGAGATTGAGGGGAGTGGGGGAGGCGAGGAAAAGAGTCTCCACATGCAGGGTTATTATGGCAGTTTATTGAGCTTAAGATAAAACAGTTTCAAAAATAGCAGATGCTGATCCATAACTGTGCTGGTCCCCCGAGCAGAGCACAACAAACGGTGTGAGGAGGAGGATGGTCCTAGGGGACGTTTTAAAGGCTTAACGACCCAGAGAAATGAAAATCACGCTTCATTTCAGTTTTTCATTTTCAGCTCAACGAAGGCCTTTTTCTGCACCGTTATTGCAAAGCGTGGCCTTTTTGACCATTGGGTGCTTCTGGACATTCTGATTATAATCTGGATAAAATAACAACAAAATAATATACCATACTGTTTTAACTGTCTGTTTTGGTGTGGTTTAGGCTCAATCCCATTTAGCCCTACCCCTCTGCTTTGCATGTTCATGCCTGCAGGTAGGGTGTCCCAATTTATGTTGGATTAGAGGGATAGGGTTAAGTGTTGGGGCTACTTGGTCAAAAAAAAAAAATGGAGTTATTTCAGAGACACGTACAACCAGAGGGTTCTAATAATCACAGCAAGATGGCAGCACAAGCAGTCATAGATACTCACAAATGTAATATTTTCTTTCTTAAAAATTACAATAACTGTTGCATTATCTTAGTTTAATGCGTTTTCAAATTATTTAGAGAATCACCACTTGCCTGATAATGAAGCAGTGTTTTTTACATCAATATTTTGACCACAGATACATTTGAAAATAAGGGGTCGGGGTACAAATGAGAAACGGGATTGAGCCTTAGTGATGCGTTTACATTTCATACTGATTTAGCCATTTCTTATTGGCCTGATTCTGTGATATATATATATATATATATATATATATATATATATATATATATATATATATATATATATATATATATATATATTTGTGTGATTTATGGTTAATTGCCTAAAAGTTATTTGTGTTCTACAGTCCAATTTAGTGATTTGTTGATATGTTTTGGGATGATTCAGTGATTTGGCTGACTACGTACGATATGTAGGGCTCTGCAAATGTCACTTTTTAGTGTGTCTATTTCACTTACCTAGCTGAGCACCATTTGTATCATATGATCTACATGTGTCTTATTTCCTTGCCAACTACATCCAGGGCTGTGTTCTCTGAATTTTGAGGTGAAAATATGGGAATGAAATGCACCTATATATTACACTTGATTAAAACCAATGAACAACTCTGTTCAATACAAGAGAGAAATGAAAAAAAAATTGATGATCTAACGCCTTACTTAAGGTTTGGTTACAACTCTGGACTAATGCAAAATGGAAAGCAATGGATTAACACTGACTAATGATTAGCTGATGGATTAATATTGATTAAATGATTGATTGTATTGGTTGCATTGAATTTAAAGTTGCAATTATATGGATGTACAGTTCACAGTGAATTACAATCAAGCACTCAGTTGAATTAGTATTTTATACTGAAGATGTAATATGGGGGGTACTTTTAGAAATTTTTACATTGAATTTTTCAGATGCTATGCTTCAATTTAAGAAATATAGCTGAAAAACAGTTATTACACAGAGCCAAATCTCAGTTATAAGCATTATTATACAGATAACAAGGTAATATACTTTACAGGGAGCTCAGGTCCAGCACTAATTTTAGCACATTTAAAAGAAATGCATGTTAGACTGTGCAGATATCATGTTTATTCATAAAATCAGAGTTAAATATAAGTTGCATTTGGGAGTAGTGGCATCTAACAACTCTGATAAGTAACTCTGATAAGTAAAAGTCGAGGTTTAAACACTAAATAAAAAAAAAACAATATTTACAATCTCTAGTCTTGTAATTAAAAAAGGAATATTGTGTTTTTGAGAGTCAATACAGTGTTACAAAACATAATACTGCGATATATGGATATATTGTTATTTTCTGAGGCAGGGATTAGTGAGTAGAAAAAGGGTAGAAAAGAGCAAGGATATGGGATTATCAACATTCAGAAGGTTGCCGCCAAGGGTATTTAAGGTGGAGGGGCAAATTTTGTTGCTTAAAATGTTTACACACATAGACAAAAATAACGTTCTGCAGCCCTATAAAAATGTATATACATATACTTTAATATTAGAAGGCTCTTGTTGTAGGAAATTTAATAAATGCCTCTCCATTAAACAGCGGTACAGTCTTCACTGTGACGAATCGTAACTGAAAGAAAATGTGTACGTTTCGGTTTGGCTGCGTGTGCAAAGATGTGATGTGTGTAAACTGATCAGATTGACCTAATTAACATTGTGGCAGGTATGTGTGTGTTTGCAGTGCAGATTATTCTACGGATGCACATGTGGAAGAGATCAGTGCTGACGGGAGGGCTTTGGTGAGACAGTAGAGAGATATTGATTATTCAATGCAGCCTAATTTACATAATTGCCAATTTGCTGTTCAGAAAGAAGAGGCCCTGCTTCTGCTTATGTGTGTGTTTGTGGCTCTCTAAACGTCTTTACGCTCTTAATGCTTTTTTGGAGCGCACAGAGTAATGTGAGCACAGAGTACAGCTAGTAATGTTGAGGGGTGATAATGTTTCTACTCACGTTTACGAAGATGTTTGGCTGATATCCAGCAAGAATTTGTTCAGTTGTCAGCAAATAACTGCTTGGATGGGCTGTGCGAGGCTCGACCTCATATTTAAGGCCATCAATCTGTGCCGTACATCAAAGATAGCTCTTAGTGAAATGCACATGAAGGTTACAGTGTGGCCATCATTGATCCACAGTGATCAGGTTGTGGTAATGGACACATTAATCTTTATAAATCTTCAGTAAATACATGAACATTACAAAACACAAGAACCCACTTATGCTCATCAGACCAATCTAAATGTTCTAAAATAAATAAATAAAAAATGAAGGCTGTACAGTATATTGTTTTAGCACTATCATTGCAATACACGTATAAACAATAGTCACAGGGAATGCTAAGTCACAAAAAGCAAAACCGTCATACTACAGCTTGATTATAACTCATTTTTAAGGACATATCTATCAAATATCATTTATTTTACAGTCTTTGACATATTGAGTGCATTATTAATATAATAATGTGTTGGACCATCCTTGATTTATAGAGAACTCTGTTGAAATCTAATTGCTGAATTATTTAATATTGCAATACATTACAACAAAATATCGCCAGTAAACATGTCAGTTTTTCTAATATTGTGCAGCCCCAGTATAGTATATAATCATTAACCTTTCTGTTACAACAGCATGTTAACAAATAACCTTCTGCATGGGCCATGCAGGCTTGGCCCTTACGTTTAAGGTCAATACCCTGTGCCGTTGTTAAAATGCATATTATTCTGTGTAATTATAAAGGTTGTAGTATGGTCAGCATTACTCTGCGTTGTCCGGTCTGCATCCCAAATAGGAAATGAATGAATAATGAATCATATAATTTCAGTCTCCAGTACATAATCCGTTTACAGAAGATAATGTAACAAACACTTGAAGGCCTTTTATTTTGAAGGGGTTAGGCAGCTACACATGTGAGTCACATTAGCTTCAGTTCAGAAATTTCATTCCTGCGAGGCGAATATAAGATGGACACAAAGCACACAGAAAAATAACAATGCAGCGTTAAATAATACAAAGGACTCACTCTGGTTTACCTCCTGGTATGTTGGATGTGATGTATGTATGTATGATTTAATTTAGATCATAAAATGTAAAACTACATCTACACCTGCCAGGACACCTACAACATGGCTGACACACAGTATATACACTATAGCTAGTGTACTATTTCTGTAATAGGGAGCGATTCTGTACGCAGCTCAGGTAAACATAACTATATCATATAATGTTATGCTGACAAGAGCTTAGTGCTGCTGTAGTTGGCAGAATTGGGGTAATTCGTATGTGGAGCTGCCTTTAGCTTGGAGCTAACTTAGTAGTTAACAGAGTGGCTGACTCGCCTGCCAGAATGACTTCAGTCACAGAAGTGAAGATAATAATCTAATCTCTTGACTGACTGTGTCTACACTCTCTCTCTTTTATGAGCTTATTCACCACCAGTGGGGAAGAACTGACTGCGCTCAGACCAAGCTAACAATAGCGTGTTTTCTTCTCGGGTCTTGAGAGTCGAGAGGTTAGCGCAGACAGAGCAGGCATGCTAATGACTGAGAGAAAGCTAACTGACAACAGAGGTCAGTGATATGAAACTACTGAACATTTACAGATATGTAAATAAGGAAGTGTAAATATTTTGTTACCTTACTCAAGTAGACCCTAGTAAAAAAAGTAGATTAAAGTATATTAAGCATTATCATGCTATAGTGCACTAAAATCTACTTGTAGTGACATTTTTAATCCGTATATTTAAATTGTGCTAAAATGCAACTATTTTTTTGTACTTTAATTGTATAAAAATAGCACAAAAGTCTTTCTTAAATTGTGCTAAGTGTACTTAACTGTGCTAAAATGAAGCTATTTAAAATATACCTAAGTAACATTTAAACATAGTAATGCATGTATGTAACCCCATATTTTAAATATGCTTACAGTAATATTATAATAAATTTAATTAGTATTACAACTGTATCACATACAACTGTATCACATACAACTGTTACACATCGGGTATATTAGGATTGTACTAAGAATTGATGTTCCTGTATACTTTGTTGGGTATAAAAATATATATTTGAATATACTGTACTAAAATGTTTAGTGTGTTACAAATGTACTTTAAATTTTATAAATGTAGTAATTAATTTACTTTCTAAAAAGTGACATGATATATTGCACTTTAAGTGAACTATTGTAACAGTTGTTTAACACACTTTGCTAAAAATGTACAAAAGTATATTTGGAAATAAGTATTTTAGAAGTATATAGAATTACATTAAATTAAAAGTGTACTTCATATCATTCTATTTTTTGATATACACTATATTGTATCAAAAGATTACTTTCAAACATTTGAATAAAGCATAATATTAATGTACTTTTATTATATTTTAAGTAAGTACATAAATCTGTTAGTATATTTACAGCATATTTAGACATTTATCAATATTTTTTAAGTACAATTAGGTATATATTTTTTACCATGTCAAGTTGTTTTGAAACCAGTATTTTTACATTTTTACTTTTTTGTTTTAGGAAAAAGCTTAAGTTGATACTTCAACTTCTACAATAGTATTTTAAACCCTAGTATCTATACTTCTACCTGAGTAATAAATGTGAATACATTAGACACGTTTGCAGAAGATGGTAAACCACACTTAAGTTAATTTGACTTTTTTATTAGCCTAGTAAAATGCTACTTACTCAACATGGGAACCACACTGTTTACTAATTGTTGCATCCAGAAGATTTTTTTTTACATGAATCAGTGTAGCCTGACGTGCAGCAGGCAAGATGGAGCAGGACACATGCAGAAGTAAAACCTGTGTACAGCTTGACCCCACCCTCTTATAGCTCCACCTTGCAGGTATACAGCTAGAGACTGGAGTCCATCTGTTGGTGCACAGTTTGTACTTTGTGTCCTCTAGCCCTTTATCAGTGGGAAGTTTCTGTTCACAGAGCTGCCCTTGTGTGGATATTTTTGGTAGGTACACGTAACAGCGCCACACGCGGTATTGTGAACATTACCATGTCATTGTTAATGGTGTTCTGAAATCGTATTACAACCCCAATAAAATCTGGAGTATATATGGCATATGTATGGGGCAGTAATATTGTTCTACCCCATGGTGGGGTCTTCCCTTCCCTTACCCTGTTTCTGTGCAGTAACAGATGGGCCACCGTCTGTAACTTTACTGTACACCTTCATGAATAGTGTTTCTGTTAAAATGGTCAGTGAGAACCTAAAGTGATGTTTTTATTTATTTATTTATTTGGAACACCCCTGTATGTCCACTGTATTTGCGTTATTTTTTGTGTGTTTGTTTGAATGAAAGATAATGTACAAAAATTGTATTTTACGTCATTTTAGAGCATTTCTATTGGTCCATTCGTCCAAAACGAACAGCAATAGGATTGAAAATATGATAAAAAGGAGAAAAAGCAGAGATGAAAAACATGTTTGTTTTTTTTTGCATGAAAGCAAAACTAAATAGGATGAGGACAAAAAAAGACAATTATTTAAACGTATGCTGTAGATCAGCTTAGGAACAGAGTAGCTTTTTTAGTATTTTTAGATTCTTGCTATTAATGAATTGATAGATAGATACTTTA
The DNA here is from genome assembly GCF_023375975.1 of Astyanax mexicanus. NCBI lineage: Eukaryota > Metazoa > Chordata > Actinopteri > Characiformes > Acestrorhamphidae > Astyanax > Astyanax mexicanus. The sequence goes on along the minus strand of NC_064410.1, from coordinate 32,055,778 downwards.
TTGATCCAAGAGGGAAATTCTGTAAATGTGAGGTGTTACCGGTACTTATGTGTAATTGTGAGATGTTTCCATTATTTACTCCAATATGTTTCCCAATCAGAATTTGCTGTTTTATTTCTTAGTCATATTTAGACATGGTATCCTGCAACAAAACGTGGACAACAAGAATAACAGACATGTTTTTTAATTTTGTAACCTACTCATATTTATCTAAAACCTAGGACTTGAGTAAAGCTTTTTTTTTTTTTTAGACAAACTCACCCCCATCTACTGTGATCAGAATGTTGTTAGTTGTTAATCTGACGTGATAGGCCTTTAGATCTACTTGTGAATAGAATGGGACTGGTTCTGTAAACTCGCCCCATCTGGTCTTTAGTCTCATGGCCTTCACAGATCACACATCTTGTTCTTTTTTATTGTCAGAACATTTCATTAATTAATTGCTATTTAAATATAAAGAATATTTTAAGAAACTAATAATAAAAAAATGTTTATAAAATAAATGATCCACTTCAGATTTATTATTAATAATACATCTTTATTTATATGCATTTTCAGTGCTGTACAGTGCATAGGGAAAAAAAATATATAAAAACAAATGAATATGAAAACACTATAATTTCTCAATCTGACCTAAACAATGCTGTAACCTACTCACATTTATCTAGAACCTAGAACTAGAGTAGGGCTTTTAGACAAAACTCACCCCATCTACTGTGATGAGAATGCTGTCAGTGGTTAATCTGACATGATAGGCCTTTAGTAAAACTGCAGAGTTTAAACACCATCATATTTCTACTGAATTTGGAGATATGTATTTTCTAATTCCAACAAAACATTAGATTCTATCTCATAGTATAAAGGTTACAGGGCTGTTCTTTTCATTAATGTTAATGAAAAGAAAAACCCTTTCATTTAACACAGAGATTAACTATAAAATGATGCCTGAAATCATCCTGTCTGTAGCTTTAAACTGCGATTGGTGAGCATGCTGCAGTAAAGCTGTAATACAGCTGTGTCTTTAAGTCCATGCCGTGTGGTCCTGCCTTGAGAAATCCTGCTTAGTCATTCTCAAGGTACTGTATTGATTGCTGGCTGGGAGATGCAGAGAACTGTGTACAGATGCAGACTATAATTAGGGCACGACGGCTGTATCACTGTAGTGAAAAAGGCCTCAGATTTCATGATCATCCGCAGAGAATGTGAGAAGTACTTTAGTAGTTTGAGTTACATTCGGTCAACTGTCATGTCTGTAGTTGAAAAACGGTTTTCTCCACAGCCATATAATACCAAAACACTTGTGTTGAGGTGATTTATTCATGTTAGAGATTCTGACAGCTGTGATTAAAGCTGGAGTAGAGGATTTTGTAGAAAATATTAAATTGTTCCTCTAACTTTATCCAACCTCTATATAACTGTGTTTCTTTCACTGCCATTCTTGTGAATTAGCTCAGTTAGACAAGTAGGTAGACAAGGCAGGTAGGCTGTCCAGTCATTTGATTTGGTCTGAATTATTTAATCATAGTCATCATAGTCTATTTAGTCTTCACTCTTGTGACCTGCATAAATATCACATCATTGTTTTAATTGCCTTTTGAATGTAAAGAATAATTAAAGAAACTAATAATAAATTTTTTTTATAAAATAAATCACCCACCACAGCATTAATATTAATAATACTTTATTCATATCTTTATTCATTTGCATTTTTCATTGCTGTACAGTGCATAGAAAAATGTATCTAAAAAACGAATGAATATGGAAACATTTGTAAATTATTAAAACCTGCGAATGTAAAAATAGTTATTTCACTTTTTTTAAAGAAATTTAAAATAATTTGGATGTCTACAAATCCTGTGAGAGACTAAATTCTAAATGAACTTGCTTAACCTGCACTGTTTTTTTGTTAAAAAGAAGCAACAAAAAGGTGAGTAGTAAGCTCAATTTTGCACTATATCTTTTGACAGTCAGCGTGACAATTAATCTTAAAAGCTTACTCTTGTACAATTATTACTATAAATATTATAATATATATATATATAATATAATATAATATAATATAATGTAATAAGGGTCTACTAAACCTAGTTATGAAGAGGCTGGAACTGCACATAGCCTTTCTAATACCAGCGATGATATGGCCCTCTGTTTGTGTGTGTGTGTGTGTTTGCAGTGACAGATGGGATATGAAGTCAACAGCAGATGTGATTGCACTAGTCTGTCATTGATCGAGCTCCACCGAGGCAGGATCTGTTTTTCAGCCCTAGTGGAGAGTTGCGGTACTGCACTGTTAAAGTCAAGTCAAACACAACAACCTAGCTAATGTCTGAACACATGGCTTGTGTCATTTTTATGACATAAGATGCAGTTTGACCAAAATCTAATAAGCTTGATTGATCCCTGACTCCAGATTACATTTTTCCAAAAGTTCCAGAGGCTTTAATTTCATTTAATCTAAATACAAGCACACAGCAAAGTAATGTTCCTCCAGGCTTTATGGTGAAACATAAAACAGCACAACACTGCACAACACAAGTCATAAATACTTTTAAAAAGTAATGATGATATATGTAAGTGACCAGTACCCTGTTAGATTGCTTCTACCATGGATACAGGATGAGCTATGGTCAGGCAGGGAGACATACAGGTTCCATATGCATATAAATGCAAAAATAAATTACATGTAGGTACCCCTGGACCTGGATTTGGACCAAAAAAAAAAACAAAACACGCACACACCAAAGGATAACAGAACTTTACATTTGGCTATATAAATAGAGGGATGGACGGATGGACAGACAGACACATTAACTCACCTCAACATGCTTTTTGCAATCATTTAGTCCCCTGTGGGGAATGCTAAAATCACTATTACAAACTGTACAGTAGGTAAGACATAATTTTTTTTTTTACTTTTACTAGATCATGGATATACTTTAGAGTAGTCAGAGGTAAAATGAGTTTTGATGCGAGCCATGATGCTCCTGAACGCATCCCATCATTCTGTCAAGGAGGGGATAAAAAACAATGCCCGCCCACACTAAAAACTGATTGGCTGACTTGGCTGAGAGTCTTTGCAGAGAACAGGCCAATCAGAACCCTCTCTGTTTTGCATGCGCTTCATGAATATGCACACAACGGGAGCACCTTTCTCTCCCTCTCCTTCTCTTTCACCTACACGATTGGGGAAAAAATCTGTGTAGCCTGTGTTCTAGATTCTCGGGAGATTTTATCTGATCTGCGGGAATCAGGGAGCCGTTATTGATATGCAGTAGACTCCCGTGACTTCCGGGACACTTGAGACGTCTGCATATGGCATTCTGTAACACATGAGCCCATAGATGTTGCAGCTGTGCCTGTAGATCCTGCAAATGTGTAGATTTCCAAAGCTGCAATCTCAAAAACCTAGTGTTGGCCAAACCTGTAATCTTTTACATATCTGCTTAAGACGTAACTGCAGACTGCATTATTATTTTTGCCAATAAGTGTATGCTGGTTTGTTGATAAGGTTTCATGAATTTAGGGCAAGTGTTACTATCTTAAAATTTTATTCAAGACAAATTGTCTCCTTCATTGAAAGCCAGGGAGGGTGTCTATAAGCTGACATAACAGAGTTAACAGTTAGTGTTTTCCTCTAAATGTAATGAGTTCCAGCGGCATTGCATTAGCAGCAGAAAAAAGGTGTGGTGGAGCTTCACATGTCGGCCTTCAGCCTCCCAGTGTTGAAAGCATCATGTGACGAGGGAGTTGTCTGGGGGCGGTGGCTGGGATGTGACTGGAAAGAACTGAATATGATATGTTCCGTGTATTGACTGAACTCGAGAGGAGCAGGATGTTTAGGTGATGCTGAACTCCTGCACTAAAATATCTGCATTTGTACGCCTACTAATAGATGTTCTGTTTATCTGTATTTTATAAATGTTCACATACTGGTATTGGCAATTGCTATACAGCAGCATATTAAAAGAGTGGAAGACACATCCTTACAGATCTAGGAGATGGACATCCCCTAAATTTCAGCCATTCACAGACTGCATCCTGTCTTGCTAATGCTGGAGCTCTCTCCATTTTGTATTAAGGCCTTTATTGATGCATTGAAATTGACTGTAATGATTGGTCATTACGTGTTACTCGCATTCAGTGCATCAAGTGAAGGCTGGACTGTACGGCATGACAGGCAGGGTATTTCAGGCATGTGCTAGCTATATATATATATATATAAAATTGAGCACCCAGCCATGCAGTCTACTTTTACAAGCATTTTTAAAAGAATGTTGATGTCATTTGGTAAAATCAACTGTGAGTGGTATTACTGAAAAATGAACATTTACTGTAGAAACAACAGCAACTTTTGCCATAAAGTGCCAACGCTCTGCTGACTCAATAAGTGCAGAGTTCCAAACTTATTATTATTAGAGCTGCAAATGAGGGACAGGTTCCATAATAATGCCTATACATTTAAAACTGGATGATATAAAACAGGGGTCTGCAATTAAGTTTGGCCATGGGCCAGATATTTTCCAAGCCATTACGTGGCGGGTCACAAAAAAAATTCAGTTTTGGAAAATAAAGTGTAATGGGATGGAGTGCTACAGACTAGTAGCTCTCCAGCCCAGAGGGTTGTTGAACCCAATTGCAGAGCAGTTGATCTTGAAGCATGTAAATCCAAGAAGAAAGGAAACATAAATAAATAAACACACCGCTCCTCATGCCGGATTGATCCTGTGTCGTCAGGGCTAGTGAATTGAGACACACCTTTATAAGGAGATAGGGAGCCCAAGCAAGGGCGGAAAAACAAAAATGGGTGGAACCTAAAGTCATGCCGTGCTCGTCAGGGGACAGGGGATGTAAACAAAAGCTAGCCAGAAAAGCATTTTATTATATATATTTTTTATTATCGTTCATTGTAGTTCGGACAGCCTCACAGGCCAGATATTTCATGCTTGTGAGCCACATCTGGCCCACGGTCCGCCTATTGCCGACCCCTGATATAAAAGCTCCTGGAGGTACAATGTGTAGGTGTCCCAATACTTTTGTTCACATAGTGTATTTGTGTAGAAAGCCTGCACACTCACTCCTCAGGGATTGCAGAATTCCTTACACAAACTCACTTTGTGCAGAGATGCTTGAAATGAATATAAGATTTAAATTTCTGTTTATAACCAGTAACCTAAATACAACTGAAAGTTAATTTTCTCTATTTTCGTTTTTTTTTTAAAACACATTAATCCAGTAGGAGTGACATGATAAGCAGATGCCTCTCCCATCATATTGACTGTCATTAATTTCCTAATTGATAACCTAATAATCTCTCAGTAATCCTGTTCTGATTATTCTGATATGTAATCTTAAATATGATCTGACTAAAATGAAAACTGTTCCAAGCTGCTGCTGGAAAAATAATAATAAAAAAACCACCCTATATGTTTTGAAGGCAGTGCTTTAATACTATGTATCTTGTTAGATAAAATTAAATATTGTTATATAATATTACTACCATTTTACCCAGCTCTGATTACTCTGATTTCTGATTACTCAATATCTGAAATATAGTGTATTGAACGAAACTGAGAAATATATTGTAATATACATTTTAAACATCTATTCCAGACCTAGTGCTATCCTTCACCTTCTACCTTCCACCACTGTTAATATCATGTGTAGTAGTATCAGATTCACAGGTAGTGGGGTGAATTTGAATAGACTAAATTGGGCAGAAAATTGTGGACTAAAAATGTTAAGTGTCGAGAAAAGGAGTGAAATAGATGGAAATAGAGTTTAGATTGTTTCTTTATCAACAAGCAAATCCAATGTCAAATTGATGCAAATCCAATGTCATTACATTCAATCCCAGATTGATTATTATTTTAAATACAGATCTCATTTTCTAATGGCATGATTCAAACTCAATATGCATCCGCATGGCACTGCCAGCCAGTGCCCACACTTCAGCTTATGTAAGGCACTCCAGGTGACTCCAGGTTTACCAAAAGCATCACGGCACACATGAACCAGGCCCACGTGAACAAGGCTGGCCTTGTGTTTCATGTGTGGGCTGCATGCATGATCACTTTCCCTGGAATTAAACAGGAAGGAATGAAGGATTTCATTCCTTTATTTGCTAACAGATGCTTTTTAACCTACATCATGAATTTGCTCCCCCTCCCCATCACTTCTCCCTCCAGATCTCTCTCTCTCTCTCTCTCTCTCTCTCTCTCCCTATTCCTCCCATCCCCCTCTCTCTGCAGTACCCTCCCCCACTACGGCACTCTCTCCTCTCTCTTGACCCTCTCTCCCTTTCCCTTTCTCATTTGTCCTTCCCCCTCTCTTGCTCTCTCTCTCTCTCTCGCTCTCCCTCTCACTCTCTATTACGCCGTTTCTGCCCAGGGCTTTTTTGCAGTCGTAGCTCAGCCCGATAAATTAATCTAATTATTATGCACAGGAAGTGACACGCATGTTCACCCACAGTCGCGCTCACCTGTACGAACGACACAGAGCGAAGCGCGGCGAGTGAATCTTCAGAGACGTCACCGTGTGTGACGGAACACAGAGTGACTGAACACCGTGTGACTGAACCCTGCATGACCAAACCCCAGTGACTGACTCTCAGTAAACCGAACCTTAGGTGACCCAACCATGACTGACTCTTCCTTGAGTGACCAAATCCAGCTGATTCTTCAGTGAACACATTTTTTACCTATTCTTTCTTAGCCTGATTGACTGCACCCACAGTTTTGAACCTCGAGCGACACAACTAATCGAGTAATCAAACGTTGACTCCCTAACCTTGAGTGATGGAACAGTCAGGGACTATATTATGTGAAAGAACCTTGACTGGCTAAAACTTGAATGACTTTTGTGACTATTTTTTATCCAATAGTGACTAAATCTTATAAAACTAAACCTTAAATTACTGTATCCACATTTCTGAGCCTTAAATGACCATATACATCGTTTTAACCCTGAAGTGGCAAAAAGTGTTTTGAATTTGAATTAAGAACCTTAGAATACAACAACCAGAATTTTAACTCTTAAATGATCATGCCCAGATTTGTAACCCTTGAACTCTTGACTATCATACCCAAAATGTTAACCCTTGAATGATCATATCTAGAGTTTAAGCTCTGTGTTGTGGGACCAGAGATTTTAACCTTAAGTGAAAACACTTATACAGAACCCACAGTTCTGAATCTTGAATAAAGCATAATTGATTTATGATCCTAGAGTTTGTACTGGAGTCCTAGATCTTAAATGACCGTAATCAGAGATTTAACCCAGTGACTGACAAAACCTAAACCTCTTAAAAAAAACTTCCCTGTCAAGAGTTTTAACCCTCAAGCAACAGAACCCAGAGTCCTAAATCTCGAGTGAAGAACCTTAAATGACCATACTCAAAGTTTTAACCCTTAAACAACTGAACCTAAACCTCTAGAAAAGTATAACAACGTCCCAAGTCAAGCGTTTTGACTCTTGATTATCAGAACCCAGAGTTCCAGAGCTTGAGTGAAATAACTTTGATTGACCATACCTAAAGATTTAACCCTTAAGTGACAGGACCCAGAGTTGCAGAGTAAGATTTAAATGCATATACCCAGAGTTTTAACCCTTGTGTTGAGTGGAAGATCCTCATGTGTCCATTTCCAGAGTTTTAACTATTGAGTGACAGAACCAAAAAGTCTTGAATCTTGAATGAAAGATCTTTGCATGACAATATGACAATACACAGAGTTTTAACCCTTGAACAACAAAACTCATAGTTCTGAATTTTCTAAAATTTCACAATTAAGCAATATTAAATAAATCTTAGTAGGCAAATTATTAATTTGGTTAATTTAATTTATTGTTACACATAACATATTTACCTCTAACGTTTATTAGCTGACCTATTAACTGTCTGTATAGATTTTACTAGCTTGAAAAAAGCCTGACAGTTATATTTGACTGAATGGTATGAAATCGAAAAAAGGTATGCAAGCTAACATTGATAATTTAATACTGTTTTCTGTTAATAGGAAGGATTTAGCCTCAAGCCTCTAAAGAACTGCACATAAAAAGCAGTATGTTTTTTTTAATTGCATAAAATGTCTGGGATTGTGTACTGATTTCTGAAATCTCCCTTTTCTCCTGATGGCCCATCCGGGCCTGCAGCACACTGATGATCAGTCCAAATGCAGACACATCTCACCCAGCCATCAAAGTGCTGAGTCTGGGAGAACACCACGTTCCTTCCTGTTCTTTTTAGGTTAGATCTGTGGCACAAAAAGAATCATGACATTTTGATGTGACGCCGTCTGTGCCGTCTTTGTCGAACACAATGCTCTTCATGTTGGATATTCAAATTATGCACATTTTATTTACTTGAAATATAACATAGAATAATATTTAATTCCTACACACACTTATATGCACATTACAGTAAAAAAGTCACTTACCTTTCTGCAACGGCAAATCATCTTCTCTCAGGTCCATCCATCATGTTTGTCTTCATCCAATAAAAATGTAAGAACATAAAACAAATGGCCTTCCTGCTGGTTACGGGGACGCTGCGTCGCTTGTCAATGCGGTGATGAAAAAGTGATGAATTATCCGTTAATTTGTCTGATGTTATTCAGTGCAGTAGATTTAATAAGAACTGCTCAACATATCACACATACAGAGCTCATAGTGGAAACACTGAGGAAACGTTGCCTCTAGATGAGCTGATCTGGTGAACCCTCACTCTCTAGAGAAAGGCAGTATTGTTTATTTATTAGTATGCAGCTACACTTACACTTTAAATTCAGTTAAATCTATTGACTTATTGTCAAATTTAATTAAACGTGTGCCTAATTTTTGAAGTAAAGAAATACAGTATATGCTGACATGACAAAAGTCATGCGATATCAGTGTGTAGGGGTGTGTTAACTCATCAAGAATTTGTTAGCTTAGGGGATATCTTAGGAACGCACACACCTGTATAAGTTGTGAGGTGTTGTATCTTGTTAGTAAGATCTAACATTGGCCAGTGTGCTCATGGCAAGGTGACATGAGTTATCAAGCAATAGAGTGATAGTGATGGAGTGAGGCCCGATAGTGGGTGCCAGATGGATGGATGAACAGATTCTAGTTTCTAGACTTTCATGGGATGTGGCAGAAGTCATGGAACACAGTACTAGTCCCATGTCCCATGACATTTAGTATCTAATTGTATTACATCAGCGCAGTTAATCAGAAACAATTGTGTTGATGATGAGGAGAGTAATAGGACATTTTGTAAACTATATGTATTTCTCATTGTATTCATATAAAAATTGTCCGAATTTTAGGAAAATTGACTGAATGCAAGTTGTATTTGTAAGCATAATTAGTCCTTTATAGCTGGCGCAGTTATTTCTGACTAATAATTTCTGTACTCTATTGTGATGCATATTATGTATAACATTTCTTTGCCATATCACTTTATATGTTATTCGAATGGGAATTGTGTGTATACACTGGCAGTGCATACTAGAGTCTCAGTGGCTCATGTTACTTATACTAATGTAACACTCTGTTTAGATCACATTCATTCTGCATGATGCTCTGGGATTCTCTCTTGTCTGGCCAGATTACCTGCTGTTTATGACTGAGATCAGCAATGATTTGATCAATTTAGCAACATGAATTTCTAGGCCACATTTTTGGTTGATTTTATGAGGTTTTATTCAGCACATGACAGATTAGTGCTGGGCGATATGGGAAAAATCATATATCACGATAAGGAATTTTTTATATCACGATAACGATATATATCATGATATACCACATTTGAGTATGTTTTCAGTTATTGTTCGAAAAATATGACAAAACTTTATTTCAAAGTGACATTAAACCAAACTTTCACAAATGAGAATCACTACCTTTTACTGCAGCAATATATATGTATTAAATGAAAACAGATGAGGTAGATGCAGTAGCTAATTTTTTTCAAAATTATACAGGTATTTAAATTGATCAATTTATCAAAATAAACTCAATTAACATTTTTTTAAGTGTCCGTCAAATAACGTAAAGCAGCGTCGTGTTGCAAAACCACATTATGATTTTTTTTTGCAAAGATTACTTTATTATCACTCATATTAACCGAGTTTATTCAAAGTGACCACGCCAATACATTTCATCATAGCCTACTTTATATATTTGCATGAATAATTGATGAAATTACTGTAGAAATGATAGGGACCATAGAAGGTAAGTAGCACGATAAACACTTTTCTATCGTTCCCACGATATTTATCGTCATATCGCACAGCACTATGGCAGATAATGCCTTACTCAACAGAAGGACAGGGATTTAAAGTCTAGTCTACCTAAGTTAATTTGGGAAACTAAACTAAACTAAACTTTTACTTTGCGGCAGGATTAATTTTAGCCCACGACAGTAACGTTATAATGTAGTTAATGTAGTTAATGTCTGCTTAAAAATGTGAGCTTACTTTTCAGCTAGGGTTGGGCGATATTGTAAAAAAATCTCAAAGTCACTCATATATAAGAGCGATTCTCAATTACTATTAATTTTTTAAAATAATTTTTAGTTCTAACATAACAACTTAAACTATTTAAAGTGATGCCCAAGCTACGAATAGTATGCAGCCCCCTTGAACCTTAAAGCAGATTTTATATTAAAAATGGTGCAAACGTGACCTCCTTGCTTTTTACAGGTTTCTGAAAGATCTGGGGGTACCTCCCTAAAATTAATTTTTGCAACTTGGGATGTCTGTGCTTCTGTCACAAACCTGTTTAACTCACCTCAACAAGCCTCTTGCAATCATTTAAACACATACCATACAGGAAGGGAAAGCTGATTGGCTGACTCACTCACACTTTGCAGAGAACAGGCCAATCAGAACCCTCTCTGTTTTTTTCTGGCTTCATGAATATGCACACAAGGGAGCAACTTCCTCTCCTCTCCCTCTCTTTCACACATGATTTGGTATAAAAGTCTGTGTCACCTGCGTGCGTGTTTGTGTTCACTCTTGGGTCACTTGTTCCAGATTCCGGGAGATTTCATCTGACTTGCGGGCATCACGGAGCCTTTATCAATATGCGTTAATCTTCCACCACTTCTGGGAGATTTGGGAAGTCTGGAAGCAAATGTCTATCTACTAAGATTCCCTCAGCAGCTTCTATATGAAAAATGTACAATCCCAATTATGCCTTTTTGAAAATTGCATAAAACTATCACTTCATTAATTAGATTAATCTGATTAACCTCCCAGTCCTATATTAAGCTATATATTTTGACAAATAACCTACCTTAAAATGGGTGCTACTACCAGTGAGCAAACAAATATGTTAAAATGCCAATACTACTAGTCCAACAACACAGCCACAAAAAAACAGCTTATAATAATATTTACTTAAAAAAATAAACCTTGTTATTACTTATCATCTTAATAAATATCACTTTACATCTAGTCATTTGTGGCTGCAGCAGAAATGACTCCAAAATTATTTAAACAATGACACATTGACTCAAACACTACCAGACAGTGTGAAAATAACCCAGCAGAAGAAAAAAATATTTTTTTGTCTATTAAAGCAAGTTTCCAAGTGACCTATTTCATCCTAAAAAAGAGGACATTGTTTGTTATAATTATAACTAATCTATTTATATAATGTTATCAAATCTGACACACATATTTCCTTGAATTTTATCATGGCTGCATAAGTGAAAGCCTAAATTTGACTTTAATCTATCATTATGTAATGCTTAAAAAAACTGAGCCTGTTCCCTGCAGCACTGCAGATGCAGCAAGCGTTTTTACAGACATTCAGAGATTTATACGGATCACTGGATTTAATGTGTAGAGTTTGAGAAAATGTGAAGATCTAAACACTGCAGCATAAATCAAGTCATGCTAGCATGGTCATTTCTGGCTGTGAGGAACACGGGTGCTGCTACAGTAGGAGAAAGGGAAGTAGTAATGTGTTAATGTTTTTTTTTTTAGCACGAACAGCTTTTTCATTCATATACAAGGTATTTTAGAGTGAATATTTTTAATAAGTAAAATGTCATTGCACTGTAAAATGGTGTAATTGCTTTATTATGCTATTATATAATCATTGTACTTGTAGGATAAAATAACAACAACATTGTTTATCACAATTATATCTGGGACAATATATAGTTCAAACAAAAATAGTTATGGTGACAGGCCTACATAATGCTGTCTTAAATGAAAAATCTAATTATGAGGTAGATTAGATTATTAGATTTTTCATTTAATGCAGCATTACGCAGGCCGGTCACCATAGCTATTTTTGTTCGGACGATATATTGTCCCAGATATAATTGTATAATTTACTGAGCCCATTTGCAAAATGCACTCCCGTCGTGTGCATATTCATGAAGTGAGGGTTTTGATTGGCCTGTTTTCTGCAAAGTATCTGAGTATCTGAGTCAGCCAATCAGTTTTTAGTGTGGGTGGGCAGTGTTTTTTTCCCCTCCTGGACAGGATGCGGGATACTTACGTATAAAGTATAGTATGTGCGCAAGTTTTATTATTATTATTATTATTATTATTATTATTATTTATTTATTTATTTTTGGACAGGGATTTGTTTGGGGGTTTGGGGGGGTTCCAAGTCCAGGCCCGGGGGTATCTCCCTGAAATTTATTTTTGCAACTTGGGATGTCTGAAATTGTTTCCAAAGTTCAAATTAACTCATTCAGAATTAGAAATAAGGAAAGTCTGGATTTAAGCACATTGCTGCATGTTTTAGAATCAGTAAACAGCTAATGTATGCCTATAAAATAATTAACCTCCAGCCACACTCCTTAACCTTTACACTTGAGCTAAACAAATGGCTAGACCTTGCATGCTAATGTGGCTAATAATTCTAGCAGGCACACATTAGCATGGCGATGGCTATTTGCATTTATTCAGAGTCACGGTCAGATTTGTTGTCATTCCATCTCACTACAATCACATATTTGGTAAGGACCAGAATTTTTAGCAATTGTTTTGTTTATTGTTAACAATGCTAGCATTCTGTATATAGCATACGCTAGCATGTGAATCCCTTGCGTATTTTTAGTTTTGTAGATAGTTTGTTCTTAAAAGCCCCTCACACTGCAGGCCCTGTGGTGTGTGTTGTGTTTTTGGAGGCCCTGTCTGTCCGTTGGCGGATAACCTTCACCTGACCTCCTCTCTGATTGCAGAGAGTTATCCTGAGCCGGCTAAGTGCTGAATGTGATGGATGTCCTCAAACATTGACGCACTGCTGTAAATGCTGAGGCGCTAACAAGCATCTATGAAATCTGTATTTTTAGATGTTTGCCTTTATTCAGGGTGAAATGCTCTCTGATCAGATTCAGCGTTAATCAGCATGACCAGGTTGTGAGCTGGTGTCTCGTGTCCAGTGTGGAAGAAGATTTACCACCACTGAATTTTTTCTGCAGACCTTATCTACTCCCAGCAGCCCCTTTCAACCATAAAGCATCTCTCCTCTCTCTGCTCTGTGGCCTCTTCTATTTAACCATTGAAAGTGCATATTGATTAACGGTGCATTAATATTAATAGCAGACACTGCATATTTAATTGTAGGTACTGAATAATAAATAACATTGATGTTTAGATTGAAGTTACGGAGTAAAATTTATTTCCAGATTGAAATGATAAAAAAAATTATTATTGACAGTGAAGATCTAATAAATATGCAGTGTGAAGTTCTAACAAAAACTAATAACCAGCATGAAATTCTTGTTACTTTATTAATAATATATTTTTTTAAATACATCTACTTCTTTAATGACAGCATACACGGTGGTGGGGGATGGATGGTGGTGAAAGTGCCGAGGCTACATCAGTAAGTCATCCTGCTCTGACACGGAATCCCCACTGGGATGTGGAGCCAGAGTCAGGTGACCAGAGCAGCCGATTATTGACTGCTGGTCAATTTAGCTCCAGTCAGAGAGGAGAATTTACTGTCTGAATAAGATCTGTTGGCAGAATTGGAAGAGACCAGATCAGGAAAATACAAATGTTCCTCATAAAATGTGATTCATTTGTGGAAACATTATTTTAAAACCTTTGAATCAGAGTTTCAATCCAATAAATCTATCCATATTTCAAAGTAAAGCCCAACATGAAATTGTATTTCATAAATATCACTTTTTAAGCAGTTTTCAGATTTAATCTGTAAAAATTGCACAAAGTGTAGGTTGTAACACAATTATTGTTAAAAATAGCCTGTCCTGCTTAATGCATCTGTATTTATAATTTTTAATGGAGGCTGTTGGAAATTAAAACTCTTATACTCATCATTTTCTGTTATTCGATTTTGTTAGAACAAAAATACCTAATTTCCAAATCAGAAAGGTAAAAATGACATATGTTTCTTTAATTAGTATTATGTTAATTTAATGTTAATTATTCAAATTGTACAAGTACCTCAGCTTGGCCTCCACCCTCCATCTGGTTTTTCTTAAATACACTATGAACGGAGTAGAGTAGTATCTACATTTTCTCAATAACTGCTATGTGGATAAACTTAATTGCCTTTTTTACATTATTAATACCATATATTATAATGTCAGTACTAGGCAGTATTATAGTGAGTACTAGGCAGCCCTTAAAGGAGACCATGGTTGCTGATAGTTGGGACCGTGTTTAAGGAACCAGGATATGTATTAAACTTTAAAATTTGTTTAACCTGACATTTATTATTGATAATGGCAAACAAGACATAGCCCTAAAATGCAAAATAAGTCATGAAAATCTAGACAAAGAGTTAAAAATTCTATTGACGTCCATAATTTGACATTGTACTGCTTATATGGGTTTAAAATGTTAAAAAGACTGTTTAATCTTTAACTTTAACAGTTAATTTACTCACTTAAATATTCACAGCAACAGATAATTTGACTAGGAGTGTCCAAACTTGTACATGCCACTCTATCTGAGAGCAGGTTTATCTGAATTACAGTGTTTGAAACTCTCTGAAGCTCCACAGCACTGCAGGACAGCAGGTTTTAAATGAGCCCCTGAGGGTCTTCCGCAGCCGGGCCCTAGTTTTCAGTCTTTTGTTTACCGATTCTTTTATTTATTTTTAATGTATTTTATAGTAACTGAAGCAGGAACTAGCTGTTGTTTACCTGGCTCAGGTGTTCAGGTGTACTGGGAGCAGGAACAGAGTGGAATGTGGACTGTCTGGCTGTGCACTGGATTGTGTATCTGTATGAATGTGTTTGTGTGAGTGATTATGTGTATGTGGGGTACATGTTTTTTAATAATTCACTTTTGGAAGTATTTTCTATTAGGGCATCTTGCACTGATAACATGCTTTTTTGTTAAATCTAAGTTTGATTCTATAAGTATCTTTTTAATAATAAGTGTGTTTGGTTAGTGGGCTTGGTATCTGCAGTAGAGCACTGTTTGAAAGCAAATCGTCAGAGCTATTTAGACACTGAAGTACAGCCTCCACATGGTGGGGTAGTTTACTGTTACTACTAAGAAAAAATATAGCCCCCCATATATATTCATAGTAGCTCATGTTTTAGATTCACCTAAAACAGAAAGCTGCTATTAATTTAAACAATTCTGATATTTGCACTGCGATAATTACTGATCACATTTACTTGACATATAATTTTTTTATGCATTTAATTTAACTAATTTTAATTGTATAGGATCCAGTGTTTTTTGTGGTGCCCAGTGTTTCTAATTATGCAGTGTTTCTGTGGTTTTCAGTGTTTGTTGTATCCAGTGTTTCTGTGGTGCCCAGTGTTTTATGGTATCCAGTGTCTTTTTTGGCATCCAGAGTTTCTGTTGTATCCAGTATTTCTATGATAGCTGGTGGTTCTGTTGTATACAGTGTTTTTGTGGTGTCCAGTGTTTCTATGGTATCCAGTGTTTCTGTGGTTTTTAGTGTTTCTACTGTACCCTGTGTTTCTGTGGTATCCAGTGTTTCTTTGGTATCCAGTGTTTGTGTTATTCAGTTCATCAGTGGTATCCAGTGTTTTTGTGTTATCCAGTGTTCTTGTGTCATTCAGTGTTTATGTGCTGTCCTGTGCTTCTGTAGTGTCCAGTGTTTCTTTGATGCCCAGTGTTTCTGTGGTATATAGTGTTTCTGTGGTATCCAGTGTTTCTATGGTATCCAGTGTTTAATGGTATATAGTCTTTCTGTGGTATCCAGTGTTTAATAGTATACAGTGTTTCTGTGGTGTCCAGTGTTTAATGGTATACAGTGTTTCTGTGGTGTCCAGTGTTTTTATGGTATCCAATGTTATCCAGTGTTTCTGTGGTATCCAGTGTTTCTTTGATGCCCAGTGTTTCTGTGGTATCCAGTGTTTAATGGTATCCAGTGTTTAATGGTATACAATGTTTCTGTGGTGTCCAGTATTTCTGTGGTATCCAGTGTTTTTGTGGTATCCAGTGTTTCTGTGGTATCCAGGGTTTCTGTTGTATCCAGTGTTTCTGTGGTGTCCAGTGTTTCTGTGGTATCTAGTGTTTCTGTTTTATCCAGTGTGTCTACACTATCAAGTGTTTGTGGTATTATGTTTCTACAGTATACACTGTGATGTTTGTTTAGAATTAAAATACTGCACTGATTGCCGCTTTTACAGTGTGTTTTACTCCTCAGATGTGGATTATATGTTCTCATTAAAAGCACCAATACCATGTACTGGATCTGGCTGAGTAAAAACAGATTTATTATTTACGTTCACATGAATCGCTCTACAAAATAAGCTGCTCACCCACTGATTGAATGTGGGCTGTCCACCCACTAGTGCTGCAACACTAGTGCTGTGTTTACAAGCATTTGATTTGGTCTGTACACTGAACACTGAACTCTGTTATTTTGTATTACAGTCAAATCTTTCAAAAAAGTCTTAAATATTTTGCATTTTATATGAGCATGTGTGTGTAAATTATGTAGTAAGCCCTCATAAAACAGAGATAGCTGATGTCATATAAAACTCTGTGTGTGTGTTTGTGTGTGTATAATGTCTCACCACAGGGCTGTTTCTGTAACGTACATTTATTCAGCACATCCACATCACTCTTCAGCATCATCAAACAGCAGCGCAGTGCATCTGCCGCCACCGAGGGGTGTGTTGTGTGTGAGCGTGTGTGTGTGTGAGTGAGTGTGTGTGTGCGAGTGAGTGCGTGTGTGCAGGATGAAGCAAGAGCTCTTTCAGCTCATGAATAATTCATACAGGGATAGGAAAAATTCCACTCTGGAAAAAAGAAGGAAAAAAGCCATTAAATCTGGACAGTAGATCATGAGCACAGTGGGAGCTATAGGGTTGGGGGATGCACTGTGGTCTTTAAAAATGGACGAGGACACTTTAAAAGCATTGTAATAGCTTTACAACACGCATACACACACACACACACACACACATAGATAGGTATTTATTATTCTCTAAAAAGTACACTGGAATGTAGCTGACACTTTTAGAATTTCAGAGCATCAGAAAACTGGACCTTCATCAGTGTGTTCTTAAAAGACAGCCCACAGTAAAACAGTATTTACATGCAAACACCCAACATTTAAACAAAATTTAAAGATGTAACTTTTTGGGGGTTGAAAATGCTTAGATATGCTGGTTTATGTCTCTGTGACAGATGACAGCAGCATAGAAATCCAAGCTAAGCCTAGCCTAGCCTTGCCTAGCGCATCCTAGCCTAGTTTAGCTTAGCCTAGCCTAGCCAAGTTTTAATGCTGTACCAAGAACTGTCCCAAATCTTACACAGATGTTGTTGCTGTCCTCTTGTTGTACAGTTGGTGTGAATAGAGGTGAGCTAGCTGAAGTAGACCAGCTATTAGCCATCATTTCTTCAGCCTCAGAGCAGCTATCACTCACACTTCTGCTTCCAGCCCTCCCTGCTGTTGTTCAGATACCTTATAACTTCCTCTAGTTAGCATTTCATAGAGCGTTGCTTTTAGCCTTTAGTCTTTATCCTTTTTAGATCCTTTTTAGCTTCTTTTTTACATTTACAAACAAATAAGCTGTTACATTTAGCCTTCAGAAACTACTGGTGTGTAAAATAATCAAGATTGTTAAGTTTCAGATTTTCTTTTCTCTTAATTTGGGAGAAAATATAGAGTATTCAAAATGTTTTGCTCACTCCCCAGTTTATAACTAAGCAGCAACACATATTTGATTCATTTTATATGTGTCACAACCAATCATTTTCATATAGTAGACTTATTGGCTTAGTGGCTTACAGCACTGTTCAAACACGGTAAATTTATTCTAGAACTGTGTTTTAATACTGTTCATTGAGAAGTTCTTATTTAAAAACTATTCAATTATTTTATCTTAGCTGATTCTGGTTTTTGATTCTTCAGTTTTTTTCCCTTAGTCATCATTCACAGTTCTCAGAGCAGCTATCACACTTCTGCTTCCAGCCCTCCCTGCTGTTGTTCAGATACTTTCAGCAGCGCTTCCTCCAGTTTGCCTTTCAGGGGGCGTTGCTTTTAGCTTTTAGCCTTTAGCCTTTTTAGCTTATTTTCTACATTCTAACAAAGTATCTGTTACCTTTAGCCTCCAGAAACTGCTGGTGTGTAAATTGGTGTGTTGTAAATATAATCAAGACTGTTGTGTTTCGGATTTTCTTTTTTCCCTAATTTAGGAAAAAAATGTACAGTTTTATAAAATGTTTTGCTCACTCCCCGGTTCATAACTAAGTTGCAACACATGTCTGATTCTCTTTATATGTGTCACAACCAATCATTTTCATATATTAGTCTTATTTGGCCTATAGCATTGTTCAAGCATGCTAAATATATTTAATCTAGGACAACATTTTAATACTTTTTAATAAGAAGTTATTATTTAAAATTTTAAATTTTTCAATTCAATTTTTAAATTTCAATTCAATTTTATTCCCTTAGTCATACTTCGCAGGTCTCAGCTACCACTCACACTTCTGCTCCGGACCTCCCTGCTGTTATTAAGATACCTTCAGCAGCTCTTCCTTCAGTTTGCCTTTTAATGAAGCGTTATTTTTTGCGTTTAGCCTTTTTAGCTTCTTTTCTACATTCTAACGAATGAGCTGCTACTTTTAGCTATATCCGATACTGGGTGTATGTAAATTGTTGGGGTTAAAATATAATTAAGACTGTTTGAGGTACATGGCAGCTGAATACTCATTCAATCACATTAAAAAGTGTAAAAGACAATCCAGTTTTCCATTTTATCTTTAGAAAACATTTTTAAAACCTATACAGGCTGAACAGACAATGTATAAGAAATAAACTGTATAATGATACATTTCTTAACACTTGATATGAAGTATATGAAGGCTATTATAGAGGAGTGTGCCATTTCGTATTGTACGCAATAATATTGGCAACAGTTTTGAATATCATGAACGACATTATACCCTGAAATAGTGTGCCATATCAACCACCTTTAATTATCACATCAGGGTACTACTTTTTTGCTGTTTTTAGCAAAAGAAAAAAAATCACACTGTTAATTTCCCATTATATATCTACTAGGAACAGATTATCATTTTTAATCATTTTTCTGGATATATGGAGATATTTGGAGTGCATTATTAGTATAATGACATTTTAAATCATTGATTCTGTTACACATCTGATAAAATTCTCATATCATAGGCAATAATAAAATTAAATTTTCTTTTTGTTGCAGTAGTGTGTTCTTGAAACCATTTTTTAAATTCAGTGTTTTGTAATTTCGCCAAGAGTATCATTATCGCGAAAATACCATGAAATATTGTGATATTATTTTAGGGCCATATCACCCACCCCTACTATTATAGCTTGATTCTGGATGTTCTATATGGAGTTTCTTGGTCATTATAGCAATATCAAACATTGACAGTGTGTGGGTGTGTGTAAATGCTAAAGCATCACTAAGAATGCTGAGTGTGTAACGTGTGTAGTATGTGAATTATGAGTTGATCAGGGTTAAAGTGAGGCGAGGTTTAGCGGCTAAAGAGTGAGGTGAGGTGACTGCTCCTCCCCTGTTAGAGGCACACGGTCTCTTAGCTAATCTAGCATAGCCTAGCAGTTCTCCCCTGCCCCCACCGCCCATATACGAGTGAACGCACGCACACAAAAAAGCTATTTTTATCATGTTCACGCTGCCTCCCTCGTCTCCCTACATGTGATCTGTATCAGTGTATTAGAGTGCCCCATTTTCTGGCCAACATGCGAAAAGCACCAGTGAAGAGATGTCCTCGATGCAGCTGCCATTTTGTAGGCCATGGCTGAGAACGTTTATCGACTGCTCGCTCCGCTGCCTCTCCAGCTGAATTAAACACCATCATTGCCATATTGTATGCCGATCGATGGCACGAGGAAAGCAAATTACATATGGCGGAGGCCGGGGGTGTATTTCTTGCCTGGGAGCTGAGTCAAACACTTCTCCAGCAGAGGAACAGACTGCACAGTGACTGCGGCATGATAATGCTATTCTATGAGGGTTTTTTCTGACAGACAGGAGCGAATATTGGTGCTTTAATGTAAAAATACATGCGTTTAAACTGCAAAAATGCTGCTGTTTAAATTAGAGTATGTGTTAAACTTTAAACAATATACTAATAGGATGTTAGGCACAAATATTTTATTTCTAATAGTATAATTTGGGCTTTATTGATCTCAATTTTAAAAGGCCTGTGTAGTGGATTTTTTTTAAATGTTTTTTTTATTTTTTCAAAATGTTTTGCTCTTTGCAACACATTTCTGATAGAATTCACAGCTAGGGGTGTGCCATATTGGATCATATGCAATAATATCGCCAACATTTTTGAATATCACTGACACAAAAATACCCTGAAACATTGTAAAAATTATTTTAGGGTCATATGGGCCATCAGGGTGTAACAGGGTACAATAGATATTAGTCACAGATTATATATGTCCTATATTATTTATTTGACTTCAATCCTGGATATATGAAGTTTGTTATTAGTATCATGATTGATCATTGACTTTTGTGACAATCTGGTCAAAATCTCTATTGAGAATGTGCCATATCATATTATATGCAAATAAACTAAAACGTTAATTTTGTTGCATTAATATATTGTTGATATTAAATACATTTATTTATTTACTGTTTTGTCATATTGCCAAGAGTACTGTTATACAAAAAAAATTGTGATAACTTTTTAGAGGCCGTTTGCCCCACACCTAATCACAAACAATCATTTTCAGCACATTTCATGTATGTTCAATATATATAGTCTTGGACTGTGTTTTAAGTACTTTTTAATAAGGATTTTTTTATTATAATATATATATATTTTTTAGCTGGTTTTTGATTCCTCAGTTGTTTGTTTTTGATATATTTATTAAATATCATTTATCTGTTCATGTTATTTTTTATTTCATTATTCTTATTGATTTAAGATGTTCTTACAGTTTTTTGCAGCTTTCTATTTTCAATCTTGCTTTTTTTTCCAAATTTGAATAAGGGTTGATTGACTGAAAGCCTAATTTGCATATAACATGTCTTAACAGGCAAGAAGTAGCAACAAATTAAAGGTTGTAAAAAGGTCATGGTGACAGTTACTCACAAAAAAAACTCTTATATAAATCAAATATAAATGCAGAGTATTTGCCCTTTAAGACAGCTGGGTTTCTTATTCTATTCTTAAACTGAATACATAATTGTTTCTTTGCTCTGTTCCTGTAATACAAACAACATCTTCATAAAATCTAACAAGCTAATATATAAATGACATAAATTGTCTTTCCTCTTCTCTGTGCTTCTGTGGCAGCATATTTATGGGGAGGACAGTACAGAAGCTCCTCATAGATCAGCGCTATCAGCACACGCACAGTGGTGCATTGCTTGTGCCGAAAGTGCTCTGTCTAATTTATACAGTTCATAATACCCGTGCAGCTGCTCATCTCTCGCTCTGTGCCAGACAACCTCGCTCCTCCTTGCCAGCAGCGTGCAGCTCGGAACTCTTTATTGCAACACAGGCCATTTATCAACGTCTACCGCGCTAAGAAATCCCGGCCTGCATTTTATTGCGAGCGGAAATGATATCCGATTTGTCCATTAACCTGCCCTTCTCGGGAGCTCTGCCGAGTGTGTTTGCCTCGGCTTCTCTGCCCGCTGTGTGTTTGCTCCTCTGGCTTGTGGGTGGCAGCATCAGCCAGGCTGGACTAGAATGGCCTAGAACTAGCTGACCCTCTCACCACACTAACACACACACTCACACTCACACACAAACACACAGTACTGCAGGGCCTGGACATGTCACTGAAACTGAAACACCAACATCAGACCAGCTCCATTTTGTGTAATTCTCACCATGACTGTAAACAAAGCATCTCTTTTCATTTTAACACATAAAATGGCAGCCAAATCCAGGAGAGATTAACTGTCTAAGAAAGACACTGGTAGGGAGAACACTTAGCCCTGTCTGACTTTTTGATTTCATGCAAGATGACGTCTAAAGGAAATGGCAAACAGTTTATTGTTATCGAGTTTTGGATAAAGCAAAATATTTGCATTAATGTGTAGATTAAAGTAAGAAAGTTTTAGTGACAGTCAGTTTTTACAGTTTACAGTTTAAATGCACAGTAATAAAACAGTCTTCATCATATTTTGGAAATTAAATGGTCGCCTTTATAGCACACTCTCAGATTAAAGCTTATTAAAGCTGACATTTTAGCATTAATATCAGCTCAGTAATAAGATTCGCCCCTTAAAGTCATTTCACAGTGAGTAAGATTTTTTTACAGCTGAACGAAAAAATGCATGTAAAGTAAACACTTTACACACATATATTAATAGCATTTTTCACACTAAGTCCAGAAGTGATAGACTGCAACGCTGCATACATTCAATCAAGCTGTAAAATCAGAGCTCTCTTGTTATGGTTGCAGACCATGACAAATGAACAACAAGATGGCGGCAGAACAGCTCATCTCGCTTGGACTAGAAAAACTAAAACTTACATGATGTACAACAAGCTAACCACAAAAGAAATTATAATACTGCGGAGCAGAGCTGAAGGTCTGCAGGATGATGGGAGAGAACAGAAGAAAAGAAAGCAGAAAGTGAAAAGGGAGCAGAGAAAATGAAAGAGTGGAAATTTACTGCTACGAGAGCTATGGAGTTTCTAGTTTCATTTACACAGAACTGAATGCAAAAGAGACATCAGACTTGATGTGGAGATTCCACTGGGTTAAACCAGAGGCAAATATATTAATAATGAGATCAGACACTGTCTGAAATGTAACTGTGAGTTCTTGTAATGCTCAACTCATCATCCATTGAAGGATAAAATTCTGCCCTTCATCAAAAAGAGCCAATCAGCTTGCTGCTTACGCTGCGAGTGAAGGGGGGTAATCATGTAAGTGGGGAAAGATTGCCTCAATGTGGAGAGCCATAAAAATAAATCATGGTTTTGTGCGTAATGGAACCAAATGCTATGAACTGTTTTTGAGTGTTTTGTCATATTTACGTTGTGATTTAAAATATATCGTTGAAATAATAATTAGACCTTTTGGTTTAGAGTAGGTTGGTATTTCCCCTTTTCCCAATAGATAGGAGACTGGTCTTGTGTGGGTGTATATAACGTCCCCTATGGCATTGCAAACATGGTCATGGTGTAAACTGACTTACCTATAAAGACCTGGGCTAAACATCACATACGTTTTTTTATCTAAAAAAAAACATGCTTGAATGTGAAATTTCCTTTATTCTGATTTTGTTCAGTTTCCTCGTGTTTCTCATTTAACAAAACCAGATGAAGATCTGTCTCCTTGGGAAACATTAAACACCAAACACTTATTTATGGTTCAGCCCTGAAACGTGACTATGAATGCATTAACAAGATTTAGCACCATATAAGCCCCAAAACAAACATTTACTGTTTGTTAAGCAATGTTAAAGGTTCACATTGTGTATTATATATTAGATCAGAAAATGTAGGATTTTCACATTTTCACAATAATGATATATATGTATATAACATATCTCTCTACTGAATGTGCATCATGACAATATTGCTTGTCTTATTGTATTTATTCTATCACATATACTGGATTCCATTAGAATATCTTCATCATTAGTAACTAGCACTTTGTGCAAATTGCTGCATGCCTGTTCTTTTCTATCCATGTTACCAAACCCCACATCTATCCCCATTGTGAGACCAAATCTAAACCCCCTAAGGAAAGATATACCAGCCAAACAAACCTGCCTAATTTTAATTGTAATGAAATACATTTATATGTGATTTCTATTGTTCATGTGTAGATTGAACTTTGAAAACTGACTTTATTCTGTTTGTTTTGACTCTTTCAGGCTAAGGACAGCGATGATGATGAGGAAGTCGTCCATGTTGACCGGGGAAACTTCATGGATGAGTTCTTTGAACAGGTAAGCTCAGCCTCACATTACTTTAATCCCTCTGCTGGTCTCGTAATGGTGACTCAATTAACATTATTTAATTACAATTAACTAAAAAAAAACTCCCCAGAATGCTCCAAAAATCCACAGAATAATTTAGCTTTTCTTAATGAGACATTAACATGTTTTGCAGAAAGGATGTCTAGACTTGTTCATGCATCCTATTGTCTCAGATGGCATCAGAATAGCGCATGCCTCCTCCGACACATGTGATGTCATACATCGCCTCTTTTTAAACTGCTGCTGATGCAGCATTGGCGAGTAACCAGCACCCGACTCGGTTCTGATACATCAGCTCACTTATGCCTTGTGCTGATCAACATCACCCTTTGGAGTGATGTGGGGAAAGAGCTCTATCTACTCACCCAGAAAGTGCAAGGCTATATGAAAGCTACATGAACAGGATTAGAACCGGCGATCTCCTGATGGTGGTGTCTCAAAGTGACATTGCAGGCATAGAACAGACGTATTCTGTCAGGTGTGGATGTTTCTAATATTTTCTTTAATTGTGTTCCACCATGTGTGAAGGACTGTTGTTGACTAAAGTATACAGTAGTTTTAAGTACTTTGCCTGCTTTCAACACACCTTAAAGTTAAAGCAGGAAAAGTGTGCAGGATAGTGGGCCTTGGGGAGCATGGTTGAGAAATGTTGCATTAGTCTGTACACTACTTATTGTGGTGCACTTTGGGATTGTTAAAGTACAGTGTAAACAGTTTTTGTCGTTGTGGAATGTAGTTGTGCACTACATAGTAAATATAGTAGTGCACTATATATTAAATAGGCCACTTAATTCTGACACAACTGCTTGAAATGTTCAAATCTTCATGACTCGGCTCCAAAACAGAACTATTGTTGGACATTTTCTGTTAAAAAAAATCTTAAGACTTAAGACTGTTGAAGTGGCACTGAAGTTAAAATCATTAATGACTTTAGCAGTGATTTCTGTGTGTGGAAGAAAAAGCATGGCATTCAGTTAATGAGATTTCTGTAGTGGAACAGAGCCTAAAGGTTTTCCTCAACAGTGGCGAGTTCTGCGACTGTCCGCACTCTATGAACCGAACAAGCGATATGATTTTGTACTTTGCTTTAGGGTTTCTGACCGGATGATAGGACCACAGCCTTAGCATTTGGGTACAATGTGCAAACCCGCTTGTGCGTTAATGCTAATTGGTGAACGTTAGGCTACCTTTTAAAAACTGTTGTAAAAAAATCTCAAAAGCTGTAGTCTGTGAATCATTCAACTCACTCGAGCAGAATGGTTTGGGTTGGTGTCTGAAGACTGAATTGATCTGAAGACCATGTTTTTTGCTCTTGTGCTAATTGGCTAATGCTACATTTGTACATGTGGCATGCACTGGAAACTACTGTATGTAGTGCAACTAGATTTTATTTAGATTGAACAAAACCTGCTCCTTAATGTGTTGGATGCTATGGCCCCATAAAAAAAGATATATCATGAAAATATATTCCATGATGCCAGAACAACATTGTTGTTCTCATAATCTTTACAACAGCATATTTGTAGGAACTGCATGGACTTGGCTTTGGCTGAAAAACAGGCATCATCAATTAAAATGATTTTCTCATGTTGTTTAAAGAACAGACCTTAATAATCCCACTTGTTATATAGATTCAAAACCCGACATTAACCAGCAAAAACAAAGGCTTAAAAAAATCTTCTGTAGGGTTGTTGTGTTGCTATGGTGCAATTTCTGAAACACCCACACACTTCTCATCAAGCAGAGAGGGTTTTTCTTTTTTTTACAGTTGAACACTGTAACTAAAAGTAAACCCAATGATCAGTCAGCAACAACCCTGTGCAGGCTAATATTGTGATTGCTGTTGGGTTATTGTATGGCTCATTTCTTATTCAGAGTTCAAAAATATCTTAAGTGAATGACTAGGCACTTTTGTCATTAAGTCACTTTGGATAAAAGTGTCAGCTAATGTAAATAAAAATCTAAATGATTAATGAATAATATTCCGATATTTACAGTACATTAAAAGTACTACTAATAT
This sequence comes from Astyanax mexicanus, assembly GCF_023375975.1. Taxonomy (NCBI): domain Eukaryota; kingdom Metazoa; phylum Chordata; class Actinopteri; order Characiformes; family Acestrorhamphidae; genus Astyanax; species Astyanax mexicanus. The sequence continues at coordinate 32,029,379 of NC_064410.1, read as the reverse complement.
ACTGATATACTGCAGAATCAATGCTTTAAACTGAAGTCTCAAATGCTCAGATAGTACGTCTACTGTGTATATCATATATCTCTTCCTGGATTATGGCCTTGTTTTAGCAGTAAAGGCCTGAGTTGTATACTGCTCTCCAATGCTAGGTCTTCAGGAGGTGTAGAATATGCTTATAATAGGGTGTCCTAATGAGAACAGGGATAAAGGTCCTTAAAAAGGCGATCCAAAAACCCTTTAGAAAGAAAACATAATAAGATTGAGTAGCTTACCTGGACAAAGGGCAAGGACAGAGATGACTCGGCTAAATGTTTGTTACTGTGAATAATTGGCTGTGGAAAAAGTTAACAATTAAACATTATTTTCACCATCCATTTTTTGTACAATTAAGAAAAGAAGCACTATTCCAAATATATCTTAGTTCTGGATTGTTTCCATCTTGGTGGTGGAAAATACAGGTGCGTCACTGACTGAATAGATCCCTGACAACAGTCGACCATCAAGCGTCTCAATGCGCTTGATAAGTACACAAACACTAGGACATGCTGCATTGCAAAACCCTACGTTTACATTAACAATAAACAGAATACTAAATAAAATAACATTACTGTTCCTGTAATTGACCTGCTTGTGCACTTTCATAGCGTCAACAAGCAGGTCAGTTTTCTCTGCAGAGAAGTGCAGAAGTACTGCGTCATTAGAATAGCAATACCCCAAAGTCACAGCGCACCTGGTTCTTAAAGGGAATGGCAAGTGACACCCTGACTGGTTTATTTCACGTTATGCCTAAAACACAGCCATGATTAATTAAGAGAATTAGTACATGCCTTTTGCATGTTTCGAGCCACTCAAGGCATATTTTTTTGCGTCCTCTTGAAACCAAACACACGCTGACACACCCTAAATCAAGCTGCATGGTGCGGGTTTGACATCTCGCCTATAGATTGCTTAATAAGTGGGCCTTAATTATCTTGTAAGTGCTATGGCTCCTTGATATACATTGTAAGAAAAGGTCTAGTGATGGTAATTTCGAAGCATTATACATATTCTAACTCATTAATTCTTGTTTCAACTAGATAAAAATCACAATTTTAGATACAGTAGTGTCTCATAGAACATGTATAATACTCTGCTTCTTATTCCAGCAAATGAATGTATTTTTAAATAGAGATTATATCATTTCTAATTAGAAAAACTCCCCCCCCCTACCAGAGCAGATTTAAAAGTGAATTTTTAAACCTTGTATTGTGATATCAATTGTTTTTTTTTTGTTTTCTAAAATTATATTTATCTTTGAATATTTTTTATATGTACTGACAGTGTTTTTTATTCTATGGCCAGATATTTGCTTATTTTAAAAAGCAAGATCATCAATTAATCAAATCATCAAATATCATCATTCTTAAAAATGAATATTTAATAGAAACAATCTATTACTGTTAATGAAAACAGAGACATTCAACAGAACAAGATAATTCACATAGGTTAAATACTTATTTACATACGATAAATAATGATTTAATCTCACAATAACCATAGAATGAACCATATATTTATGAGAATTCCCCCTGCTATTATAGTTTTTTGCAGTGTATCTTATACTGTTCCTCTAAGGAAATGAAACTGCTTACTGCAGCACCGTAAGAGACATATAAATAATTCACCAACTCATTCACAAAACTTAAGGTTTCCTCCAGCACCTTCAGATTTTGTTCACGGTCGTCTGTAAGTTGGGAGTGAATGCAGTTGCTGAACTCTAGAGCTCCTCTGAGATCTCCTTTACTGGGAGGGTGCTTCCAGAATACAAACGAGCTGCTGAATCTGCAGTGCAGAAGAAGGCCAGGGGTGCCCAGACTGGGCGGTGCTGAGGCAGTGCCCTCTCAGTCACAGAAACTCAGCTTAACATAATCAGAACACTGCACAGATTTACAGATCTTATTTGCCAATATTACTTATCTTATATCTTACTTCCTGTTAGGAATATCTGACCATGGTTGAAAGCTTGAGCTTTCAATATAAAACAGGCCTGTTTGACAGCAAGATTCACCAGCACACAGAATAATAAAAAAATATATAAAGTTATATTATTATTTATGTTCATTAAGTCTAAACATGGATAGGATGAAAATTCTCAGGTTTCACATTTTTTTTTACTTTTCCTCTCATGATACTTAATATATACTGACTTACATAATACAGAAATATATTTGAGACATGTGTCCTCATATCAAGTCAAATGAAAATTTTCCTTTTCTAAATATATATTTGTGCACTGACAAATGTGTGTATATCGCAAGAGACTCAATGTTCACTGACATGCCAAGGGTCATGTGACGGCAGTATGCAAATTAATCGTGATGACTTGGGAACGTCCACACCTGTATAAAATGTGAGGTTTTATCTTGTAAATAAGGTTGCCAGCTATAGTAATAGCAAATTTAAAGGAATTTTTGAGCGAGAATTGATATGAAGTGGTTGCCAGATGTAGGTGACATTCCTTTATTTCTGATGTTGCGCAGGTATTTAACATTCCTCAATCCACAGTGTCAGGTGTGTACCATGAATACGTCATGCAGGGTTCGTACGGTCATAAAAAAACCTGGAAAAGGAAATTGAAATTGGAATTTAAAAATTTCCAGGCCTGGATAAATTTTGGAAAAATAAAAATGCCCAGAAGGTTTTGGAAAAGTCATGGAAATTTACTCTACGAATCTTTGTGTTTTTAGTTTATCGATGGAAAAAAACTATTTTGAGCTAATAAATACGTCAGCTCAGAGTTTTTCAGGAATTTAAGCCTACACATCTGACACACATTTCATTATTAAAAATTGCGTGTCAGCGTTTTACCTGATTAATTTTAGACCTACTATATTATATCAGTTTTAATTATAGTTTTAGTTGATATTTGTTTTTATTGTCTATGTCTGCACTGATGTTTTAAAAATTGTATGGTCATGAAACTTTGCCTCGAAACATGGAAAAGTAATGGACAAATCATGGAAATGTATTGGTTAAAACGTGTATGAACCCTGATCATAGAAGACCTAGAATATTACCTCCCACAGTGGACAGTACATTGTGTGGTAGTGATCAGGAATGGTGGTTTCTGGCTTAGAATGACAAAAATCACACCCACATTCAATACAGGACTCCCAAAACTCACATTCCACAGGTTAGAACAGCATTTTTTTATTATTATTTATTTTTTATTTTTTCCCAATTTCTCTCCAGTTTGGAAGGCCAATTACCCAACCCACCCCTTAGGACTCCCCCTATCACTAGCAATGCCCCCAACACTAGTAGCGTTAAGAATAGCCCCTTCCCTTTTCCGATACATGTAAAGTCAGCCACTGCCTCTTTTCTAACTGCTGCTGATGCAGCATTGACGAGTAGCATCACAGTGCACTCTGAGGAAAGCACAGTTTTCCAGCTCTGATACAACAGCGAACAGACACCTGTGCTGACCGGTATCACACAAGGAGTGATATGGGAGAGAGCACCATCTACCCACCCAGAGAGAGCATGGTCAATTGTGCCCTCTCAGACTCTGGCTGCTGATGTCAACCAGCATGACCCAGCTGGGTCACTCTGAGCCCCCTAGAGTAATCCTAGAGAAATCCTTTCTTAGCTTTAATAATACACACTTTTTGTTCCTGTCTCACGATATGCTGCATATCAGAATATATTTGTTAGATTTAAAGGGGCATTTTGTTGAAAATTAAATGAACATGATTGATTGATCTTGTATGCAGTCGATCACAAAGACATGTTTGGCATCTGTGTACTTCTATAGTTTACAAAAGGAGATGCTAGGCTAACATTGCTAACAAACACTGCATTTAGGATGCCACCGAGCTTATTTACATAACCACATTTGTTGGTACTCACTTTGCTTTTTATGCACTCTCCATATCAGATAATTAGTGATTTATAATCAAATATATGATGTATAATGTAATAATATTTATTGACTGTATACATAAATTGCATCCAACAGTTAGGATTTTACATCATAGCTAGCTTCAACATTCGTTGTGCAGTTTGTTTACAGCTTCTCACCATCAATTTTGTAGTATTAATGATATATAGTATGGAGCTACTTAGTTCAGTATGTGAATTTAATGGGATTTAGTGGCTCATAATTTAGATTATAGAGCCCGCAAAACCATATTCTAATAAACCATATTCTCATATTCTAACAATTCTACTAAAAATAAAAAGGAGCCATTTTGGTCACAGCCATAGACTACATGTATCTATATTTACAGTACGAGTCACAAGTTTGGACACACCTTAAATTCAGCATTTTTTTGTTATTTTAAAATGTTCTGCATTGTAGATTAATAATAAAGTCAACCAAACTATGAAGAGAAACCCATGGAATCATTTAGTATACAAAAAAATGTTAAACAAAGCAGAACATGTTTTATATTTTAGATCCTTCAAAGCAGGCACTTCTTATTTATAGATGACAGCTTTGCACATCTTGGCTTTATAAGGTAGAGTCAGCTGGAACAGATTTCAGTTAACAGCTGTTTGAGAAGTTGTGAAGAGGTAGAGTTGGTATACAGTAAGTAAAAATCCATAGTCAATCCGAAAAGAAATTTGAAAGTATCCTCAAGTGCAGTCGCAAAGATCATCAAAAACAGGATTGGCCTTGATGAAACTGGCTCTCATCAGGACCACCTCAGGAAAGGAAGACCAAGAGTTACCTCTGATGTGTAGGATAAGTTCATCAGAGTTACCAGCCCCAGAAACTGCAAGTTAACATTACCAAAGATAAAGAGACCACCTGAAAGCTTCACAGATTATTTTAGTTTGTTTAATATAAAATTTTTTTTCACCTGCAGTGGAGTGACCTGTACAGTATTTTCATCTGATAATAGATCCTAATATGTTTTTAATGTCTTCTTTTCAGCTGTATTTTATTCAGAATGCATTCGTAATCGCGTGGCTGTGTATTCTAAGCTCTCTTATTTAGGCCACGGTGGTTAACGCTGCGGTGTGTCTGTCTGCAGGTGGAGGAGATTCGCGGCTGCATTGAGAAGCTGTCAGAGGATGTGGAGCAGGTGAAAAAACAGCACAGTGCCATCCTGGCAGCACCCAACCCTGATGAAAGTGAGTCCTGCACCGTCCTCACACACCAACGCACCGACACCCACAGTGTGTGCTACAGTCTGATGTCATGTTTGAGGAAACAGTTGTGCTCAGCGCTCTCCCAAGGCTTCAGCTTACATAACGCAGCAATTATTAGGGGGCCAAGCACTGAAGGTTCTTAATTTGTTTACCGGTAGGAATTTTCATTAACACCTTACAATAACAGACCCTAATGAACAGCAATATCAGCGTGATCTAATTGTTTGTTAATGACTGCTATTTGCATATCAATTCTTTCATTTAGTTCAGTGACATACTTTATAAAAATAAGAAATATTTTGAATATACGTAGAAGTAATCACTAATTATTGGTTGATTATTATTTATATATTTAATTCACATATTTAATACATTATACAACCCATTATGGATAGTATGGACAATCTTTTTTATGTTTTAACATTTTTTTTTTTATTATGGTAAAAAGTGTTCTAAAAAATGAGCTGTAGTGCTGACATGCCCTAATGTCTGACTTTTTTTGTCCAGTTCAGTGGGCGGGGCTAAGCTACTGTTTCATTGGCTGGTTTAAGATCTTTTCTGACGGTCTTAATTAGTGTTCTGTGCAACAAATCTTTTTATAATAGAAACTACATGATGCCCATTGTAATTGGTGCATTTATTAATGCAGGGCTGAAATGGATGTATATTAACAAATGAAATAAAGCTGATACAAAAAATTACATGTCTTATAGAGTTATCATATAGTTCATACTCTCTGCAATTAAATAAAAGTTATTTTTGGCATTTACATAAAACAGTTATATGAGTTCTAATAAGCATAATTAATGTGTAATAAGTATGAAATAAAAAACATATTCACAAACAGTTATTGATGACAAGGGTTAGATAATTAAATACATTAAATGAAAGAATGTATTAAGGGATAAATTCCAATTATATAGCTCTTAACAGTGATTATCACTTAGATGATTAAGTTGATCTTTATTGAGGCGTCTTATTATAAAGAGTTACTCACAGTTTAAATCCATCTGGGTGTTTTTTTTTTTTACTGACTGAGACACTAATCAAACCTGGGCATCTTCAATGTCCTCCAGATTAGCTTAATAAAGGCCTTGCAATCACTTAAACCTGGATCTATAGTAATCCTTTTACTCACTTACCTTCTCAAGGTCGAAGAACACATCTTACATTCCTAACTGCAATGTTATGTCTGTTGGACGCTGTGCATTGGAATGCAAACATGTTTGCTGTTATTATAGATTTTCATGATTTTTTTTTATTTTTTATTAAAGATACCATTTATATTATTATGCATAATTTTATCATTATCAGACTAAAAAAATGTTTATGGCAAGTCATAATTTTTTGTAAAAAAAAATGTATGTATCTGCAAAATGCATGTATCTGCAACTGGAAATTCATATTAATACATTTTACTTATTATAAATTATAATCCATTACAAAAATAATTTTAGGCAAAATATGCCCAATTTTTGGGTACAATTTTATTATTATCACATACATTCTTAAAAAGGGTTGTTGTCTTTTTTATAGTACATTACAGTTACACAGTTTTACTGTGTAAATAGTTCCTCAATGTGTTCATTCAGTTCAATTTGTCATTATAAATATTTCCACCATAATCCAGGAATATCCTGTTATATATTTTATGATGCGTTTGTTTGATGAGTTAAACTGGAATAAACTTTAGTTCATAAAACCTTTATATACAGCAAAAGAATATGCGTGTATATGTGTGTGCCGAGTGTCAGGCCTATATAACACATAAATTGTTCATTTTTAAACACATTATTTTGAGCACTCTGTACAAATCCTACATTTACCTTTACACATTTTGTATTCTGTAACTGTGAACATAATGAGAGCACACACAGATTTGATTGAAACCTAAATAAGTATGCATTCAATCTGATCTCTCAGAAAAAATCTATCTATCTCTCTCTCTCTGGTTTCAAAGCGTTTATATGCCTGGGTTCTGGCTGCTATAATGCTGTCCACTGATGCCCCCCCCCCCCCTTCTGCTCTTTTGCATTGAGTCACCCTGTCCTTAACTTAGCCTGCCAGGGTAATGTGCCTTTTTCCTCCGTCGGTTGAGGCTTTAATCCCTGACGTTCCAATGCCTCCTGACAGTCCGGAGTCTGGGTTTGCCCTTTAGGGCATTTACAGCACCTTCATCTCGCTCTAGATCTGCAACCATCTCCGCTTTCAGCTGCCTACATCCACACTTTCTATAATCGTCAGCACAAAGCTGCACAGTGTGGACAAAATATTGTGCATATATTGCAGTTGTGATTATATTGTAGTTTGTGTTGTGTTTGCGCTGTGGTTATGTTGCAGTTAAATTGTAGTTATACTCTAGTTGTTCTGTGATTATATTGCAGTCATGCTGCTATTATTATGTTGTTGTATTACGGTTATATTGCCACTGGTTATACTACTGTGATCTCAGCTGTTGTGGGATTTTACTCAAGTTTTACGGCAATTATGTAGCAGTTATAATGTGGTTATATACCAGTAAAATGGTGATTATATAGCAGTTATATGGTAATTATATTGCAGTTCTATTGTGGATATATTACCATTGGTTATGTTTCTGTGATTATAGTTGCATTGTGATCATAGTCTAGCAATATGGTGATTACCCTGCAATTATAAGGTGGTTAAGTATATTTCAGTTTGTATTTTGATTATATTGCTGTTAGTTGATGTTTATACTGCAGTTATATGATGTTTATGTTGCAGCTATATGGTGAATATAATGCTATATCATGGTGTTAATATTGCTGTAACAAGGTGGTTATATTGCATTTATATTGTGGTTATATTGTAGCCACATTGCAGTTTTACCGTAATTGTATTATTTTTTTATGTAAAATGTGACTGTGTTGCAGTTTTGTGCTTATAATATTGGAGTTCAATGAAATATATATTCCAGTTATATTGTGAACATATTGTTGTCCTTACTATTGTGTTGTACTTTTACTTAATTTAGATTGCAGTTACAATATATTGCAGTTATTTTGTGATTTATTTCAGTTATACTGTGATGATTATGTGGTCAAAATATACTAACAATTCTTTATCATAAAAAAAATCATTTCATTAAGTCCTTGACATTATATAAAATAACATGTGTAATTTTAGTCAACATAATATCAATTAGTTAGATCACATGAATACCATGATTTATCAGAATACGCATAATACACATAAAAAAAGCCACTCTAGTTGGTTAGACGTTCATTATCATGTTGTAACATATTTGTGCTCTGTCAGTATTGTAAAGGCCAATATCACAATGGTTAACACACAATTTATTGTGCAGCCCTAGGCTGAAAAACGTGCTGAACTAAATTTCTGTGACGTTAATGTGTGTATTATTTCCACATGAATTACTGTAATGTGAAATAATGTAATATATATATATATATATATATATATATATATATATATATATATTTTTTTTTTTTTTTTTTTTTTTTTTTTAATTTATGTGGAAACAATGCACTCATATATTTAGACAAGTTTAATGCATCACGTTTTTCAGTGCGGTCAGCATTGTGATGTTTGTTTGATGTTCATATTTTCTGACGCATGATGCCTTTTATTTTCAGTATGTTTAATTTTGCTGCATGCTTTGTGTGAAACGTGTTTTTTTTTTCTTTTTGTGTTATCCTCTCTCCCTCCTTCCTTTCTTCCTTCCTTCCTTTTCTTTTTCTCCTCCTTCGCATCTTCCACCTGTCTTTTTCTTTTTGGCCACGCTGCATGAAGGAGTCCGGCGGCAGCTGAGTGTCTGATTGGATTTCTGTTTCTGAGTGAGCAAACTACTACTACTGACCCCCACAGGAGAATAACGGCTGCAGAGCAGGACACTGGGCCAGAGTACAACATACATCTCCCACTGTCTTACAGTTATAACCCCTATATGTAACATACTGCAGTACATAAAAAAAAAAAATATATATATACATATATACACTAGAGACTATATTATACTAAAATTAAAACTGTACTGTAATGCTGCTTAGAGACTATATGCAGACTATATGCAGTATATGAACATATAAGCAATAACACATAAGAGGAAGTGCTATAACGTGAGATATTAGCAATCGTGTACTGTGGTCACAATACAATATATGAGTATGAGTGGTACCATTATATTAGAGAGATTATATTACTGTATATAAACATGATACTGTTACACTACACTAGAAAGAGGTTATAGAATATGAACGCGATTGCTTATTACTACATAGAAACTACAGTAACTAAACATGATACTTCAATAATACAAAGGGAATATACTATTTGAACATGACACTGTAGTAGTACATACAGATTATACTTTACTGTAGAGATAAAACTGACAGACCTTAAATTGTACTGTTATAGTTGAGATTACATTATATTTAGAAAAGCAAACACGCAGTCGCACACACACTCACACACACACACACACAGTCCACTGCCTCAGGCACTGTGTAAGCCATCGTCCTGCTCTTCAGCTTTATTCATCTGAACAGCTGATCTGTACTGTCACACACTGCAGTGTAACATGGGTCCAGTGTGTAGAGCAGTGTCTATGTGAATGTGTGTAGTTAAGCTTGTGCTTTTATGTGTGTGTATATATGTCTCTGTTTGTGTGTATATGTATGTGAATATCTTGCACAGTGTACATTTATATATGTATTATTATCTCTCTCTCTCGCTATATTTGTCTCTATCAATCTCTCTCGTTTTCTCTCTCTCTATCTCTCGCTATTTTTCTCTCTATCTCTCTCTCTCGCTCTCAATCTCTCGCAGTTTATCTATCTATCTATCTATCTATCTATCTATCTATCTATCTATCTATCTATCTATCTATCTATCTATCTATCTATATCCTTTTTCTCTCTATTTCTCTCTCTTGTTATTTTTCTCTCTATCTATCTGTCTCATTTTCTCTCTCTCTCGCTCTCAATCTCTCGCAGTTTCTCACTCACTTTCTCCTGATATCTATCTATCTATCTATCTATCTATCTATCTATCTATCTATCTATCTATCTATCTATCTATCTATCACGCTCTCTCACGCTTTCTCTCGCTATTTTTCTCTCTATCTCCCTAGTTTTCTCTCTCTATATCTCCGTCTATCTCGCTATTTTTCTCTCTATCTATCTCTCGTTTTTTTTCTTTCTCTCGCTATCTCTCGCTATTTTTCTCTCTATCTATCTATCTCCCTATGTCTCTCTCGCTCTCTATCTCTCTCTCTCTCTCTCTCTCTCTCTCTCTCTCTCTCTCTGTGAGTGGTCAACCGTGTGACTAATAAAGCTCAGCCTTCAATTCGACCCATAAATGTCAAAGCAAGGATACAACCCACCTCTACAATAATGCTAATTTGTGCTATGAGTCCCTGTGGGATTTCTAACAGTACGCTAGCACTATGGCTAACACTAGTCCATATGAAGCTTTGCTACTCGTTCCACTGCCTGTGAAATAAGCAGTGTCTTCTCATCAACTTTAGTCCCTTGGAGGTCTGTCGCACTATGGAGAGAACAAGGAGCAGCATGTACTCACACTTAGCTAGGTCATCCCCTGTGAGCTAATCAGCTTAGCGTGCAACATTTTAAAAAAGAGTGTTAAATGTTTTTGTTGAGACATTTCAACAGAATATTTATAAAATCAGTATCGTCACTGTGTCCAGCTGGTATTCACTATGGTAAAACCATAAGGTTTAATTATTTATTGTCATTGTTGTTAGCATTTAGCATGTAGCTCAATAAACGTAAACTGCTACCAAGTGCAGTATTGTACTGTAACATCATTTATAGTATATATTTTTATTTTATTCTAACTGACTATCAGTTTGTAGTTTGCTAAGAAGCAATGTAGGCCAATTATGTATCTAAATGTTGCTTGCTAACTGTAATAATGTAAAGAAAGGTAATCTAACCCAAAAGAGCTCAAAAGAACCCTTTAAAATCTGTATAAAGTTCCTTAAAGCACTCCATAATTTTAATTAATTGACATATAATGAACATCCAGAACATTGCAGGACAGTGTGTGATTTTTTGTGTTTGGAGTTAAAACTAGCTATTCTTAAAAGTGTATTTCTGCTTTTACAGCTCTGTTCCAACAATTTCAGCAATAAAAATGCTTTAATTAAACCAGTTCTGACCTGATTTTTAGAAAAAAAAAGGAAAATACAAGTTTTGAAATTGTTGTTGAGTCATTTACGTTACATCAGGATTTTAACCTTAAAATATTTACAGTCATGAATGAGCTGCTCACTGAATTGATCTGATTCAGTTTTGAATTTAGTATCAATATTCAGAATTGGGTCTGGGCTCTTATGAGTTAAGGTGATATATGTGCATAAAAATGAACTATTTTGTTTAAATTATCACAATGATTAAAACAACACAATATAAACTCCATAATAAAATAAATACGAGCATGATTCTTCTATGAAATAAAAACACAGCAAATATTCCAAACATTTTTATTACCATAAATCATAATAATTAGTGTTTATTTCATCACATTCTCCTTCTTTTCAGCATGTCAGCTCAAAAAATGTTAACAAACACAGCATGAAGTAAGTTTCTTATTTCTGCACCCGATTATGCTGAGCAGGGCCGACCACACGGATCTGCTGTGGGCAAACAGAACACTAAGTCAGGGATACTGGATACCAGTCCTTTATGATCAATCAATGGAAAGACACAATATCTGAACTAACAACATGTTAACAACATTAACAAAATACTGTATACTGTATTATTAATAGGTACAGAGGGAAACTTTTGAGGTCCGTCTAGTCTTTTACAAAATGTCCAGTTTTAAATGACAAAATACACATTTTAACTCAGCAGAGTAACTCAGCAGAAGCCCTTATTGCTAGTTTTATTTCATTATTAGGTTTTAGAGGCAGAAAAATTTAACACAACACAATTATTTTTAATAAAACGACTATAGAAAAGTAAAATTTCTTTGTTAAATAATAATATTTTATCAATAAGAGTGAAAGGTGTTTTTTTTAACTACATTAAATAAATATCATCAAATAAAGGTAAGTTTCTGATTTGTACTCTTCATGGTCAATTGGCTTTAGTCTATAGTGTATAGTGAAGAACTGATCTTGTCTTTTTTTATATAATTTTGGGTAAAACAGTGTATCTCCAAAATCAAACTTAAGAGAGGAAAAACTCTTCTTTTATATTTTATGTACATTTTTATTTTGGAATATTTTATATGCCAAATACAAGTAATATCTAAAAGTAAAAACAAAAAAACAAACAAAAAAAATGAGATGCAAGGTTTGTCCCAGACAATGATTATATATATATTTGCTAAAGCCAGTTTTCTCCTGTAATTCCACCTAGTTGAAGAATTTCTGTAGTTGTGAAGTTGAGCATGACTGGGCATGTGGAGGATGGAGAGAACAGAAGCGAGGGATGAAAGAGAAAGAGAAGTGAGAAAGGTGGAGGAGTGTGTAGGAGGGCGATCAACACTGCAGCTACTATCAATCAACCCCTTACTGCAGTCCAGTCCGAGCGGCAAAAAACGCTGTTCAAAAATAAAATGCTGGTTCAAACTCAGTGGGCAGTAAATAAAACCAGCACTGTCCAGTTCTGCCAGATCTGCAGTATAAAATTACACATAAAAAGTGTAGCGCCATTATCCTTATATCAGCAGTCCCTCCTACAGGCCTTTTGGTTTAGGTGGTTTATAGGGACAGCCTCTGCCCAATGACTTCTGTTATTAGTGTGCACTAGTGAGTCAACATGCTTCAGTGTGTAACATTCCCCGCCAACATTCAGACGCTGAACACTGAAATCTCATTTGTGATTAGCCTGGCATATAATCTGTACTTCATTATGGTTGGAATTTTCAACAAAACAGTTGCCTAGAATATGTTTTTTTTGTGGTCAAAAAAGCTTTGATAGTAGTACCTTACATAAGCTTGCAATATTTTGTAGCGATTACCCCTTGTAAGCTCAAGCGCTAATTGAGAGGATATAGCTTTTATTATTTTTAAGCTTTAATAACCACATAGTTCCAATGCTAACCAAAATGGCATGAGCTTTTATTAATGCTATGTTCCATTTAACTTGGGTTTCAGATGTGAGATTAACTGTGAGTCGACTGTTTTCCAGTTAAACTTTCAGATATCATCTATCATTGTTAGCATTGTCCCAGGTTAGCATTGCTAGTGATACTAGATAAAAAAATATATGACTGATTTAATGTAGCACAAATAGCCAGAAGGAATAATAAGCTGTATAATACAATTTCTTTAACTACTGTCGATTTGTAGTACAGCCATCTTGGATTTTAAACTCAGGGTTAGAGAGGCTCTCTCGTCTTTCCTAAAAGAAAATCTTTGTTAGTTACATAATTGTTAGTTACAATAACCTCCTAGCTTCATTGCTATCATGTTTATCTACATTACCCTTGTAGCTCAAGTGGTAATTGATAGGGTGTAAACTTTCTCCACAGCTAACTGCTGTGTTTTGAGCTTTTTATTAACTTACCTGTTAGCAACAATAGCACATCGTAGCACTAGTGCTAACTAGCTAAATATAAGCTTTTATTAGAGACTTAGCTAATATAACATGAGCTTTATAGCTAGCTATACACTGTCAAAAACTAGAAAGTAAAATAATCTAATTTTATGACAATTTATGTTTTTTTATTTTTAGTTTAGTTTTACTAAACAAGTGTAAGATTTTATTCATCATTATTTCGGGAATAATGATCTTAATTATTCTTACGCAGAAATTCCACCTTGTTTTAAATAATTTGAACTCAAAAGAAGCACAAAATCAGTTATTCTGATTTTTGTGTCCGAATATAAGCCAAGAAATTATCAATAAACTTTAATTACTTCTTAGCTAGTTAGCTGTCAAATGAAAAACAAGTATCTCCAAAACAGAAGTTTACAGGAGAGAAATTAAACCTTCTTAAAGTGTTTATTTCAGGTAATTTTGGAGATTTTTATTGGTCCATTCATCAATAAGTTTTACACAGTATAAGGGATAGTTTTATTTGTTAAAATTATGTAGGAAACAAAAATGGCAATACTGATTTTTCATTGGACAGTGATTATATGAGTGAATACTATGTTTTTGTTAGCTGTACTTTGAGGTAGTACTGTACTACCACCTCTCCTTGCTGCCAAACACTCAGGGCTGGGCCACACACATTTCTCTCCAAGAAATGAGTAAATTTGGCAGTTGTGACTGATCCTTTGAGATGAATTAAGCAGGCTGATTTACAAGGTGACAAACTGAACATAAACATCTTGCTCTCTGTAGTCAGACACATCTCTTACAGTTGCAGTGAGCTAGCCTTTAGCTAATGCACTAGCTTCAACATAACACATTAGTCATGAGGTAACCTGCTAACATGCTAGCCACAAACATATACTCAGCACAAGGTAACATGCTAGTTACCCCTAGTTAACCCTTTAACAGTGAGACAAAACTAGCTTTAGTGGAGCTAAGCTTCACCAACGTGGTAATTAGGAACACCAGCCACAATGTAGGATTTGTTCCAGTCTATTCTTAATGTCTACTTTGTATTATTCTTCACGCAAGAATAACAACTAGTCCTTTCAACAAATAACCTTTTACCAACCATTTCTTTCTTTTCAGAGACTTCAGTTAAACTTTCTGCAAAACATTAAACCTTTTTTAATATAAAACAATAGGTATGACATAAAATAATTATATTTTTCTGTTCATGAAGGCACTTATGAACAGAAAAAAAATACTTACAATATTAAAGAAAACAACAGATTTATTAACAGGAGAAATAGTTGTTAAATGTTGTTTGTTGGAATGGCTCATTTATGCAATATTAAAACGTACAATATTTTCCGCAATGTACCACTTGAATGTATGTTCTGTTTAAAGATACTTTAAATTAAAATGTATTGTTGTTAATGGATGATATGTAATGCAATTCCACCATCATTATAAACAGTAATATTCAGTAAATTGACGGGCACACTCACACAACATAAATTATTATAGGCTTATATATATATATATATATATATATATATATATATATATATATATATATATATATATATATATATATATATATATATATATACAGTGAGTCCAAGAAGTATTTGATCCCTTGCTGATTTTCTTCATTGGCCCACTAATAAAGACATGATCATTCTATACTTGTAATGGTAGATGTATTCTTACATGGAGAGACAGAATATTAAAAAGAAAATGCAGAAAATAAATCTAAGGAATATATATTAATTGATTTGTATTTCATGGAGTGAAATAAGTATTTGATCCCTTAGTATTCATTAGCAGTTCTGGCTTTTACAGACCAGTTAGACACTCCCAATCAACTTGTTACCTGACCTGAAGCCACCTGTTCTCACTAATCACTTGTGTGAAAAACACCTGTCCACAGAATCAGACAGATCACACAGATTTCAAGTCTCCAACATGGGTAAAACCAAAGAGCTGTCACAGGACCTCAGAGTCAGAATTGTTGACCTTCACAAAGCTGGAATGGGCTACAAAAAGATTAGTAAGGTGTTGGATGTGAAAGTAACAACTATTGGTGCAATTATCAGAAAGTTTAAAGAGTATAACATGACAATCAGCAGACCTCGGCCCGGTGCTCCAAAGAAGATTTTGCCTCGTGGCGTGGCAATGATGCTGAGAACGGTCAGAAATCGTCCTGCAACCACTCGGCAGGAGTTAGCAAATGACCTGAAGGCAGCTGGGACCACAGTTTGCAAGGAAACAATTGGCAACACTTTGCACAACAATGGATTCACATCCTGCAGTGCCCGAAAGGTACCCGTGCTGAAGAGAGCACATGTGGAGGCGCGCCTCAAGTATGCCAATGATCATTTGAAAGATGAACCAAGTTATTGGGAGAAGGTTTTGTGGTCAGACGAGACCAAAATTGAACCTTTTGGCCTCAACTCCACCCGCCATGTGTGGAGGAAGAAAAATGCTGCCTATGACCCCAAGAACACTGTGCCCACCGTCAAGCATGGAGGTGGAAGCATAATGTTTTGGGGGTGTTTCTCTGCCAAGGGTACAGGGCTACTACACCGCATCACTGGGAAGATGGATGGAGCCATGTACCGCACAATCCTGAGGGACAACCTCCTCCCCTCTGCCAGGGATCTGAAAATGGGCCGTGGTTGGGTCTTCCAACATGATAACGACCCTAAACATACAGCAAAGGCAACAAAGGATTGGCTCAAGAAAAAATCACATTAAGGTCATGGAGTGGCCCAGCCAGTCGCCAGACCTCAATCCGATCGAAAATCTATGGAGGGAGCTGAAGGTCAGAGTTGCCAAGCGACAGCCCACCAACCTTCATGATTTAGAGAGGATCTGCAAAGAAGAGTGGGCCAAAATTCCCCCTGGTGTGTGTGCTAAACTTGTGGTTAACTACAACAAATGTCTCACCGCTGTGCTTGCAAACAAAGGCTTTGCCACTAAGTATTGAGTGTGTTTGGCAAGAGGGATCAAATACTTATTTTCCTCATTGAAATACAAATTAATTAAAATATATTCTTTAAAATTATATTCTGGATTTTTGTCTTGATATTCTGTCTCTCCATGTTAGAATATATCTACCATTAAAAGTGCAGAAGGATAGTGTCTTTATTAGTGGGCAAACAAAGAAAATCAGCAAGGGATCAAATACTTTTTGGACTCACTGTATATATATATATATATATATATATATATATATAACCTGATTTCTTTTATCTCTGCTTCTTTTTTATGATCTTTTTCTCTTTCTCTTCTCTCTTCTCTCTCTTTCTCATTAATCAGAGACTAAGCAGGAGTTGGAGGACCTCACAGCTGACATCAAGAAGACAGCCAATAAAGTGCGCTTAAAATTAAAAGGTAATCTCACTGACAGACACTGCAGAAGTGAAAAGCATCATTTTAAAGCCTTTTCCTGATGTTAGGTTTTCTTGTCAGTCTCAGAGTAGTCTTACAAGCAAAACCCTTACCTGTCAAACCAGTATGTTCAAAAAGTATTTATATATGAATATATTCAAAGCAACAACGCATTAGATGACTCCCATCATCTAAAACGTTGTCACTGAGTTCCAGAAAAACAAAGTTTACCCATACTGCCCCAGTACACAAAATACGCCACACAAATCTGCTTTTAAGCACATATTTACTGACTAAGAAACAGTCAGTTTAACATTTACTGTCACTTCCCGGCAAAGACCCCTTTTCTCAGTCCATGCAATGAGCACAGATCAGCAGATCCCTGTGCTATTTCTGAGCAAGAATGAAACATATTCTTGTGTAAAAAGTTGTGTTTTGTTAACATATATCAGTCAAATTTGAGGATATTCATCCATCCATGTACATTTGTGTGCAGAGCTTCTCAGACTGAGAACGTTAACAGAGCTAAGGCCAAAAGGACATGAGTGGGATTCCCACCTTGAGAAAACCCCTGTAAGAGGGAACTAAGTGGGCTATTTGGTTCCAATCCAAGTCAAATAATCTCCCTTTAACGATGCAGTTAAAAACTCACTTCTGATCAATATCTCTGGAAACACCCAACTGCACTATTGATACTTAGTCCGGCTTCACTGAAGCTTGGCTAAAAGGTACATCATAGTGCCATTGTTTAATTCAGCTGAGTCATCACTTCTTCAAGAAAAAACCCAGACGGAGAGCCAAAGAAAGAACATGCAGCCAACAGAAACTCCATCGTCTAAATCCAGATACAAGAACTCTATTTAAACTCGGACACACAAATTCTACCCATCAAACAGGACTTCATCCATCTAAACCCTGATGCAGAACCTCCACGGTCCAAACGCTCATACAGAACATCACCCATCTAAACTTTGCTAAAAAACTTTACACATCTAAACCCTGATACAGAAATTTAATTAAACCTGATACAGAACCTCCACCATGTCAATTGAGATCCAGAACATTCACCATCTAATCCTAAATGCAGAACTTTTACCATCTAAACCCAGATACAGAACCGCTACCATCTAAACCCAGATACAGAACTTCACCATTTCATCATTTAACCCAGGTATAGTCATGCAACCATCTAATCATAGATACAGAACCTCCACTATCTAAACCCAGATAAAGAACTTCACCATCTAAACCCAGATAAAGAACTTCACCATCTAAACCCAGATACAGAACTTCACCATCTAAACCCAGATACAGAACTTTTAATTGATGTTAACTGAAGTTAATAAATTAGTCATTGTTTTTTATACATCTGGATACTTAAGTCAGTCCTTATCTGTAATTCCTGGGTGATGGTGGTGGTGTGTGTGTGTCTGTCTGTGTTTGTTGGGTGAGTGCGGGTCTAAAGCCTATGCTGTGTCTGAACTGGTGGGAGTTTGGACTGTTCTCTATTAAAAGTGTTTTCCGTCTGAAGAGCCTCAGGCCTTGGCTGGTTGCTGAGTGGCATTCTTCATTCCTCTGTCTTTCTGTTTCTTTTTCTGCGTTTTTTCTTTTTTTGTTGCCATGATCCAAACTTCCCACTTGGGTAGCTGTTTCCTCCAAATTGCATCAGAAGGACTTTGAAGATGGGGCTGTCGATATTAAAGCTAGAGAACAGCAGCAGCAGCACAGTGAGACGCTGCTGGATTACAGCTATTCTCTATTGAGGGCTGCTGGGTGTGGCTCAGGCATGGTTTGCACCATCTAAAGAGTTCAGCTCTGCCCATTCAACCAACAACAATATATTCCCACCTGTCAGGCCTGCAGCAGTATAGCCACACCCATTTGGCCTGCAGCCGTTTAGCCACACCCATTAACTCTAGAGCAGTTCGGCCCTTTCATATGACCTGCAGCAATTTAGCCACAATCATTCAGCCTACAGCAGATTAGCTCTTTCCATTCATTCTACAGACACTTATCTTTACACATTCAGACTGCCTTGGTTTAGCCCCACCCATTTAGTTTAATGCAGTTCACTCTCACTAATTTAACCTACAGCACTTTAGCTATATGCATAATTTTAACAATAATACAGCTAGGCTTGTCACAATAATTACTTTATCGTACGATATGCAGAAATAACTTCAAACATTCATGCTGACCTCAGTATTGTCCACTGTGTAGTTTGTGAGAATAAGCTGGTATGCTGATTTCATGTTACATACTTTTATTATACTATATTTTTCTTTTTGTTAGATTTTTTTGGTTTAAAAAATGATTTTTAAAAGTAATGTACCCGGGCTTCAGGTGGTCCAGTGGATCTATAGATAACAGCTGGTTCAAATCTCAGTCATGCAGCTTGCTATTAGCTGCTGGAGCCCTGAGAGGGCACAATTGGCTTTGCTCTATCTGGGTGGGTAGGTCGTGCTCTTTCAGCATAAGGTGTCTGTAAGCTGATGTATCGGTACTGATTTGCTGCGCTTTCCTCCGAGTGCACTGTGATGCTACTCGGCAGAGGTGGTGATTGGCTTCACACGTATTGGAGGAGGCGTGTGCTAGTCTTCACCCTCCTTGTGTGGAGGCATCATTAGTGACGGGGGAAACGCAGCTGACTAGCAGCTGAAAAGGTGGGACAATTGGCCAGATAAATTGGGAGAGTAGTGTAATAAGTAATGTACAAATTTGTAATGCATAATTATGATACATTGGTGATGAATATTGGAATATGGATATATTGGTGATGAAATAAAAGATGCAGCACATAATAAGGCTTGTATGCAGCTTTAAGTATGAATTAAGTATGAATGGGGAGCAAAATTGCACACCTATGTATGTCAGATACAAAGGCCAAATTTTGATTATATTCAATTATATGCTTATAGAACTTACTGCATACTTTGGGAAAATATATTGTACTAAAAAAAACATTATGCTGTTTTCGAAAATCAACCAGCTATTGGGCAAAAGTTTGGACACCCCGCGCATCAGCCAGCTTTTCAGTACTATATGTGCATGGAGGAGCTAAGCAACACCATAGCAACCACCACAGATACCATAGCAACACCTTAGAAACCACCTAGGAACACTGGAACACACCCACGAATCAGCATTGCAATCACACTCGCAGTTTCTGCAGGAACTACAATTTAGTTCCTTCTTTTTTGAACAGCATTGCCATCCGACAGTTCCGTCTGGGTGCAGCTATTTTTTATGAAAATTAATGTAATTAGCGAGTAGAAAATAGGGGTTGTTTTCTCTTAAGTTGCACTCCTATAATCACCCTGTTTTCTTTCCTCAGCAATAGAGCAGAGTATCGAACAGGAGGAGGTCATGAACAGATCATCAGCGGACCTGAGGATCCGTAAGACACAGGTGAGACATATTTACAGCTCCGCTCTGTAAGATCTGTCTAAAAAAACATCCATCTGCATCTCTGTATCTGATCACTTCACTCTGAGTGTGCTTCTAATTAGCCTGAACATGTGGAATTTAATGTTAATCTGTATTGCTCTCACAGAAAATCTTATGAACATCATCATTGTTTTTAGCATTTCTTTCTTTTACTTGAAGGAAACTGTTAGTTGCAGTTCCCACACAATTATGTAACAGGAATGACATAAACTTGTGACATAATCTTACATGATTTGTTAGCTGTAAACAGGTCAGAAGGAAGGAGGCTCTCATAACACACTCCTTTATCATCCTTTACTTCTTTATTTACACTGCTGCATGAACAGAGGCAGAGGCTGCACTATTGATTCAGTCTGACTCTATAATGGTATCTGATGTTAACAGAGAAAGCTGTAATATGATCTATATGTGATGTATAATAATCTATATTAATCCATTCCAAGTATACAATGATGATTATTAATCATTATTATGAGTATTAAAATGAATACCTAAATAATACTAGTTTCTAAGGGGTTAAACAGTATATTTGAAAATGGTGGCGCCACATTAAAATTACAGAGTCATCTTCCTCTGATAGGCCGCACTGTCTCATCAGCTCCCTTTGCTGGTCAGGAGTGGAATAGACAGGGCCTTTTATGCAGCAGACCACACTCAGCCACACTGCTTCACTAACCTCATTCACAATGAAGCCTAAAGCTTTGCAGTTCTGCATTTTCCTCACATCTCTTCTCTCTCCGTCCCTCTTTCATCCCTCTTTTTCTAACTGCAGCACTCCACGCTGTCCCGCAAGTTTGTGGAGGTGATGACTGAGTACAACACCACGCAGTCCAAATACAGGGACCGCTGCAAGGACCGCATCCAGAGACAGCTGGAAATTAGTGAGTTTTATATATATATTTATATAAAGTACACACACATTTTATCAGAGATAAAAAAATAAGAGACCACTTAAAAATGATGAGTTTCTTTGATATTACCAAATTGAAAATCTCTGGAATATAATCAAGAGGAAGATGGATGATCACAGGCCATCAAACCAAGCTGAACTGCTTGAATTTTTGCACCAGGAGTGGCATAAAATTATCCAAAAGGAGGAGAACATGTCAATATGCATGAAAACTGTGATTAAAAACCAGGGTTATTCCTAATTCTTAACTAATATTGATTTCTGAATAAGAACTTTTTCTTTTTTTTTTTTACATTGTTTGAGGTCTGAAAGCTTTTTTTTGTTATTTTAGCCATTTCTCATTTTCTGCAAAAAAAAAAAAATGCTCTAAATGATAATATTTTTATTTGAAATGTTTTTTCAAATTTTATAGAACAAAAAACAACAATGTTCATTTTACTCAAACATATACCTATAAATAGCAAAATCAGAGAAACTGATTCAGAAACTGAAGTGGTCTCTTAATTTGTTCCAGTGCTGTACAGTAACGAAGTAGAACTACTTTAGTGCTCTACTTAAGTTCTAAAATACTGTATATGTTTCTACTGGAGTATTATTTTTCTCCTACTTCCACTTTTACTTCACTACATATTTTTAGTAGTTTTACTCCAATATATTCTGTGCTGCATCTTAATTCACTACACTACACCACAAATTTTAGGAATCGTTCCAAACCCTATTTATCACTAAATCTAGAGCAGTAGATGCTCTGCATTGTCACCGGGTTTGATGAAACTCCTCTTCAATGAATGAATCAAGTAATCAAGCTTCTCTTATAAGAAGATCAGCCCCATTCTCCCTTTCACTCTGCTGCCTGGCTGCAATATGATATTCAGCCTTTGGGTTGCTTTCTGTACTAACTACATACCCAATATTGTACTTTCACTTTCAGTACTTGCATAGTCAATTTAGGAATAAACTACTAGCAATACTTAATTGAAAAAAAAAAGGTTGAATACTTTAGTACTTCCACTTGACTGCGGAGCTTAAAGAACACTTCAGCTTCTACTCAAGTCACTTTTTTGACTTTGGGTCTCTAGTACTTTATACAAGTCTGCATTTTAAGCAAAATCCTGTGAGCTAAAAAAAAAGTTATACTGTGGAATGCTGCTATTATAATGCTAAATGTTTCTAAACTATTATATAAAGTAATCATATGGTGTCTGGAAGTAATTAATAATGCTGGTGTAGTGTCCTGTAGTGAACAATGACAATCTATAATAACAATGTAGTCTCCAGTGGTAAAATATTGTCATTTTTAATACTGGTTATGTGTCATATAGTGAACAAAAGAAATTCATAATATTAATGTAGTCTTCTGTAGTAAAATATATTAATCTGTAATATTTAGTACTGTTTAAGTGTCATATAGAGAACAAAAGCAATTAATAATAATAATGTAGTCCCCTGTAGTAAAATAAAGCAATCTGTAATACTGGTTATGTGTCATATAGTGAACAAAAGCAATTTATAATATTAATGTAGTCTCCTTTAGTAAAATATAGTACTCTATAATAATAGTCTAGTAAAATGTTGTACACAATAGTAAACCCAAAAACCGGTGCTCTGCCCTGTAATACACTAACTAATTTATATTTAGCTGTCCAACTTTGGTTGTAATTAGTTGTAATTAATAGTACTGCTATAGTGTCTTAGGAAAACTAAAGCAGTTGAAAAATAGAATCTAACCAAACACTAACCCTAACCTTAACACTTAATCATCCATAAAATCGAACCCTACACCTAACCCTAACCTTAACCTTAACCTAAGCTTAAAATCTAACCTAAAACCAATCATAAAAATATTAAGATAAGCGTTTGGGTTATATTCAATAGAGAATCAAATACTTTCACCTTTTAGTTCATTTGCATTTAATAGACATACAGTTGAATGTTAGTTAAATGTCAGTTGAGCATCAAAGAGGCCATCAAATGGACCATCCAAGTAAAGTGTTACCAGACATTTAGCAAACAATTAACAACAACCAAAAGGTAAAAAAAAGAGTTTACCTATTGCTTAAAAACATTGAAGCTAGATACTGTGTAGGTAGTATACTGTGAGTAACCTACTTCAGTTTTACAGATTTTGCAAAATATTACAGTATATCATTTAATTTTACTTTGTATCCACATTGCTGGAACAAAACAATTTCATTTTTCAGCTATATGCCCCTTTTTTTACTTTATTATATAATTGAAAACAATTTGATATGGTAAGTGGACCAATAGAAATGCCCCAAAACAAGCTGAAGTAAAATCATTTACATGATGTTTTCCCCACTTCTCTTGTAAACTGACCATTTTGAAGAATTTCTGACTAAATGTTATTGATGCACTTTGATTAGCTGGAAGAACAACCACAAATGAAGAGCTGGAGGACATGCTGGAGAGTGGCAAGCTTGCTGTCTTTACTGATGATGTAAGTGAAATATCTCATACTAACAGAACTTTCTTAGCTACACCCTTAACTAAAAGACAAATGTCAAAAACTACAATTCATCTCAATTTAAAACTATACTATCATTACTTAATGAAAATATATTTGTGCATGAAAGATGCTTATTTATAATTTGACACTTCGTTTATCAGAGACAAAAAAGTTTTTTTGTTTCTTTTAGCAAGCCAGCAGTTTAGTTATTAATTGTATTACTATTATTTATATTCATGTCAACTTAGGCTTTTACTGTCTAACCTTTTAAATCTTTAAACCGCTAACTCAAAGGAAATGTTTAATGTTTTAAGCTTTGTCCCAATTCTGTTCTGCAGATCAAAATGGACTCCCAGATGACCAAGCAGGCTCTAAATGAAATCGAGACCCGACACACTGAGATCATTAAGCTGGAGAACAGCATCCGTGAGCTGCATGACATGTTCGTGGACATGGCCATGCTTGTGGAGAGCCAGGTAAGAGCAGCAGGACAACATGGGACAACTTTTACAGCAACAGCTAATCAAATGTGAAGAAAGAGAGATGTTCTAAACACATGCTGAGCCAACATTTCCTAACAATCTCCATTTTCAAACACAACCCATTCTGCTCTGAACCAAACACCATCATTCTGTATCAGACACCAACATTCTATACCTTAAACCAGCAAGTTTCACAGAACATTACGATTGTCCATACCAATCCAATACCAACGTTCTCCAACAAAAATAATTCTTTCCTACCAAAGACCATCAATCTCTACCAAACACCTTAATTTTCATCAAACTCAACATTCTCCACCAAACAACATAATTCTCCAACACATCAACTCATTCGGACAGACCCAGACAATTTCTTTTAAAATGTCAGATTTACAGATATTTACAAACCTTCACACTAGATCAGATTTGAGTAGTGATGTTTTAGGTGTGGGGTCAAAGGTGTTTTCTGAACAAGTTTCTCTGAGTAAACACTGTTCACAAAGTGGCATTGACAATATCACTGTGTTTTTTAATTTATAACAGTAGCAGGCTGGAACGTTTTCCTTGCTTTCCTTCCTTGCAAACAAGTTGAATTGTCTGCTAAAAATTATATTAAAAAGCACATAATATGTAGACTGGGCTGGACATCAGAACCAGACATGGATTTTCAAAAAATACAGTTCTTACTTCACTTCCTGCCTGGAATATTTTTAACTGTCCCTGGAAAACATTCAGAACTTATAGAAAATGTAGAGATAAACTTTTTAAACAACTGCAATGTAAAAAAATAATTCTTATAGTAATAATCTACCTCAAAGGGATAATTCCTATAAATTATTCTCTAAATGATTAGTTAAGATAAGCACAATACTAATTCTACAACAATCACCAACACAACATTCTCTACCAAACTCAATTATTCTTCACCTAACTCCTTTCAGTCTATACATAACATTGCACTAAACTCTGAATTCTTCACAATACTAATATTATAATCCAAATTCTGTTGTTCTTCAACATCACCGTTCTGTATAAACCATTATAATTCCCCCCAAAAGTATCATCATTCTCCACCAACATATTATTTCCCCTAAAACCATGTCTTTCTGTACAAAATGCCACCATTCTCCTCTAAACGCCAGAATGCTCTACAAAACTAATAATAGCTACAATTTACCACCAGCAGTGGAAATGTCCAAAAAAGGTCTGACAAGCTGAAGGTTTGAGCCTTTGTTAATAGTGGGGAGAGAATTCTACAGATTCCCAACAACCACAAACACAGACCAATCCAGTGTCTGGGGTTTACTGGAGAATGATGTGGTGGTGTAATTTGGTGGTGAGGGAGAACAGGACTATCGGAGCACAAGAGGGATTGCCTAACCTTGTTCAGGCATCCTGTCACTTCTGAGCTCCCATTTTGTTACAGTCTGTGGCTACAGACTGGCACCCCCACTATTCAAGCTGTGTGGGCATATGCGTATAGCCAGTGGGTGCTGAGCAACATTCCTTCAAAGAACAAACTCATATAGGAGAATAACGTACACATCTTCATTGAGAAATGTGCTTCAGCCCTCTTCATTCTTTATGATTGTTATTTTATGATAAGGTATAAATAGAAATCATTATAGAATTGCATCATTAGATAATTGGTTACATTGGTTTACATTTGATTTACTTTCTAATGCAATGTGTAATGCAAATACTTTATTAGGAACACCTGTACACTTTCTCATTCAGACAGTTTTGTATCATGAGGCATAAAACAATAAAATTGAGACATAAAATGATAAAATTGCATAAATCATGCAGATACTAGCCAGCAGTTTTAGGTATTTTTTTACATCAATAATTTACCATAGAACATGGTTTTGAAGATGTTTGACAGACTCGTGGTCTTTCCAGTACCTACCACACAACATGTACGTTTTAGGGGTGTGTGGCTACACTGAAAACATAAATAGATGGAATAGATGCAAGTTTAAGAATTGGAATGACTTTTAAAGCTTTTTGCGTCACTTTTAAACAATTTACTTTGTCTACTACCATCAAATACAATGAATCCTATTGTAATAGACACATAAAGGGCACCACATCACTTTATATCAACTGGCCTGGCTCTTCTTCATTAGAGAAGCACCTAACCGGGAACAGTGTCATGTTTTTTCACCTGTAGTAGAAATCTGTACAGCACTACATCTCAATTTTGTCTACTGAAAAGGGAACCCTGACTGTCTCTCAGGGTTTGCATAGAAGAAGTTAATAATGGTACAATTTTTCTACTGGAAAGGCAGAAAAGATAGGCACTAATTAAGACACTTTATCAATATATCTTAATCTGTAGAGACATAATAGTGGAAACCTGATTACATTTTCCCCCAAGAAGGAAGGAAACACTTTTTCAGCCATGCTGGGCACCTATGGCCTCTTTGCACCTACCCTGAGTTCGCCAGTGCTTCTCAGTCATTAGATTGGAATCCAATAGCACATATTTATAATTAGTGCACTTGAAAAATCAGTTGGATCTGATTTTTTTTGGTTCATTCATGTCAACAGGGACCAGAATCTCAAACAGTTACTTCCCAACATCTTATTGAACCTATGCCATGATGAATTGAGGCCAAAGTGAAGCCTTACTCAGTATTAATCAATATTAATACAGTGTTCTTAATATAAAGTGTCCTAAACTCATATGTGGTATGGATTAAATGTCTTTTTAAATATGTGGGGCACTGTTCATTACTTAGATACTTAGATATTTGTAGCTTCAGTTCTACACTGAAGAATCAGACATGTTAAAAAATAATCGTGGAACTTATTTGATGATTAATCACTCTACACAATTTAATATGACTTAATATGAAAATAATTGCCATCTGTTGCCAGTGACCCATTAGTATACTAGACTGAAACCTCGACCCAAATGCAAAATCTTTTTTTTTTTGAGAAATGTACAGCCTTAAAGCACATTTCCTTTTCATCGCTGGGGGACAGAAACAAGAACAAAAACTTCCCACCGTCTGCTGCAATCAACCCAGTTACGTTCAAGTTGCAAATGCCTTGGGGAAATAAGGAAATATGGCAATGTGGCTTCTATGTTTAGTCCACAAAGGATAGATGTGTGCTTGGAGATTGTGTGTGTGTATACCACTATGCCAGAGAATAAAAATGATGTTAATCAGACCTCATAAAGTGCATTGTGTATGTGTTTATGAATGTATGTGTTTATGTCAGCTGATGCACCATTATTGACAGTGTGATTTATTATTTTTTTTGTCATTACCAGGGAGAGATGATTGACAGAATTGAGTACAATGTGGAACACTCAGTAGATTATGTAGAAAGAGCAGTGTCCGACACCAAGAAGGCTGTCAAATACCAGAGCCAAGCACGCAAGGTAAGAACACACACAGTTACTTACACTCATAAAGAGCCGAATCATAGACAAGATCAAGACCAGAACGCATTTTATCAGACACAAGTCCGGACAGGGTCACAAAGACAAAGATAAGGTTGAATTCTAAAGGGTCAGTTGACAGCCAACAGTTTGAGTACAAATAAGTCATTCACAAAGGGTCAAATCCAAGACAAGATCAAATCTGAGGTGAGAGGAAAGATTAAGACCAAAAAGAGTCAAAGCAGACGCAAGACTGAGAACCATCAGTAAACCACTGCCCCTGTTAACCATGTCACTGCCAAAACATACATCAAAAAACACCAGGGACCCTATCTTACACCTAGCGCAAGGTGTATCACAATGCTCATTGCTATCTTACACCTCACAAACTGTTGTTTTTTTTTTTCAAATCTTCAGCTGCGTCGTTCAAATAGCAAATGCGCTTATCAATATATCTATGCTGGTGGGCATTGTGGTCTTGAAATAAGGTGTGTTCAGGTAAATGTCTGGCGTATGGCTATCTTGGCAACGGAAAGCACAGGTGCGCCACTGACTGATTTAAACCCAGGCAATAATCAACTGTCAGACATTCATTGCTATCTTGGCAATGCAGGCTAGCCGCACGCTCAGTGCCGTACTCCCCTGCTCTTTACACACGCAAACATGTGGACGCACAGCATTGCACAGACCCAACTTTACATCAACAATAAACATAACACAGAATAAAATAACATTGTTGTTACCGTAAATTACCTGTTTATATACCGTCACTGTGTAAATAAGCAGGTCAGCTTGCTCTGTTGAGAAGCGCAGGAGTGCTGCGCCTTTAAAATATCAATCCGCCAAAGTTAGAGCGCACCTGTCTCTTAAACGGAATGGCAGATGACACACTGGTTGGTTTATTTTACCAAAAAAATACCATCAAAAACAGGGGCAAGATCAGAAAGGGCAGTCAGAGACAAGACTGAGATTTGAGAAGGGCCAATTAGATCCACAGAAGACAGGGACCAGAAACAGTCTGGGTGCTTTGCTTCCTGGAACAGGCACTAGATTTGTTAGAGGCCACAAACACACGTAGACACAACTCAAACTGCTGTATTGTGTTCTTGTTTTATCCCATGTTATTAATTCTATGAACACATCATACACATCCATAAAGAAGCTGATGTCAATATCAGAGCATTACAAATTGCTTGTTTTTCTATTTGCCCCTTTGCAGAAGAAGATCATGATCATCATCTGCTGCGTAATCCTGGGAGTGATCTTGGCGTCCACTATCGGAGGAACCCTGGGCTTCTAGACTCATCTGCAGACGGACGAAGGCAGAGAGAAGCATATTTGAGAGAAATATACCCACAACAATACGAGATAGAGAAAACTCCTCTTTAAAGGGGTTTCGGTTAGGGTCGTAAAAATCGAAGATTAAAAAACTAACAAAAAAAAAACACACACAAAACAAAAACCCAGATGTTATATAATAGCTGATTAAAACATATATGAAAAGAGAGGGTTCAAATAAACAATAAACACTCTATTTACAAACTGTACATGTAAATGTATTGAACATAAGAAACAGCACATGGGTTACTACCTGTACAGAAATACAATCTACATTTTTTTTTTTTTGCTTATTTTTTAAACATTTCTTTCGTTTTACGGGGTGTCTCCAGGACAGTGCCAGCGACTGCTAAATTGGCTGTGTTTCAGTAGAGCATGGATTTAACAGTTTTAATACGGCTCTACGGCGTTTAGTGCACTTACCTACTGAGCGAAATGGAGAATGGATGGTTTGTTTTAGTTGAAATTGTCAGGTTTCGTTGGGAGGGACTTCAAGTTCTGAGGGGCTGCCTATAAGTATAGGTCATTCACTTTTAGCAGCAAACAAATCCAATTGTATTTGGCAGACGAAGCTTATATGTTGAATATACAAATATTTATACATATTTAATATATATAAATAAGCACCACAATCCTCGGTCCGGACACCTAAAAAAAACATGACAACACAAAAATAGCCAAGCACACATGCTTAGATTATCAGTACCTTGACCAAGTTTACCCACACAAAAAGCCAGGACCTCACCTGCAGTAGTGCATTACAGGCTCCTGCTGAAGTCTCTCTGATTAACTGTGGAGTTTCCTGCAGATTCAGGAAGCTCTGTTTTTATGAGAGGGGAGAGAATAGCAATGTGCAAACAGTTGAACTATGCAGTTTTGATAGATAAAGAGAGATGATCCTTCTTTTAGAATTAAACCTTGTTTTAGCTCTTTTCAAGTAGGATCTAAAAGGAGAGACGGGAATGGCACACTTTTGCCATCGCCTACCGCTGTTCTAAAGACTTTTCTAGCTAAAAAAAGAAGAAAGATGTTCTGAAGAACTTAAAAAACTTGAAGCAGTGGATAGCCTGATAGTTGTCTTTCAGAGGTGGTTAGTTCTGCCGTCAGCTGGTGTGATTTGGTGTGACTCGTCCTTTGAGTAGTCGTTTTTACATAGTAATTAATGCCTATTGAAGACATATAGTAATATATATATATATATATATATATATATATATATATATATATATATACAAACACAAATTGGAGTTTGACATACACAACTCCAGTTATGCTTCATTTTTATTTGCAGTCTTGACGTGTAGAAAGATTAACCTGGGTTGTAACTGTTGTGGTTTTTAGTGCAGATTACACACTGAGGCACGTGAGGAACAGTTCTGAGGAAAATTGCACGATTCTGGCCTGAGAACGCTCGCTGCCTTGAGTTATTCTGGTGCTACTTATAGACAAGAGAGGCTTTCTACTTACATCTCAGACATGCTTTGTTTCTGAGCGGGCTGGGAAAACCCTTCTAATGTATGACTCGAGTCATACTCACCTCCTTCAGGTGAACATTATTTTGGGAGAATTCTGTTACTCTCTATTGTGATAAAATTCTAGCCCAAATTGTGCTAGAATTTGCTGATTTAATCCCGCAGGACTAACAGAAAAATATGACAAAGTCTGAGTTGCATGTTCTGTCAGGGAGGGATTTGCCAAACAGTTTGGCCTCGAGCTGCTGCACACATTTATTTTTTGACAGAGCTAGTGTTACGTAGGTAGTTGTCTTTTTATGCAAGGGTTTAAATCCGAAACCAAAACTAAGCTCAGCTTGTGGTTCCAGACTGAAATCCCTCCGTTCTGTTTCAGGATTACAGAAGTAGAAAGCCCTTATTGTCGCTGTTTCTAAAATTTTAAAAAAGTACACAGCTCCTCCAAACGATCTTCTAAATCTCCCAACGCTGAACATGTCTGCAAAAAGAACTGTTGCTGAAAGGCGTTCCCTTTCGACGTGAACTATTTAACTGTTTCCCGGCTTTCCGCCTCCCCGCAGAATCTACAGTAGAAGCCCTCCCTTCGAAACGGGTTCGCCTAGCCTGTAGGAGACTAAAGGCCTCGATATACTTTCAGTGAAACGAAGCTTGCGAGGGTTGTGCGAACTTGAAGCCACCTGTGTGAGCTTACAAACTTGCACACTCTTTTTTTTTTTCCATTTAAATTTTGGCTGTTGCCGATAGACGCTCTAGTACTACAGGTGGCGCCTTTGACACTTAATGGTCAGGTTTATGACTATTGGAAGAGGATCACACGTAGTAAGAGACCGCCTCTTTTGCACTGACCAATCACATGCTTTGTCGCTTTGTGTTCGGTGTTCGCTTAGCTGCCGTCTCTGAGGTTGTTCATTTTCTTTGCAATTTTCACCAAAGCCAAGCAAACATCGTCTCCAGAAGAAACTATACTGAGGCCTTGAGCCGTTGGTGTGTCGGTGTCATTTATATCAGAGTGTGTTTTCCAGTGTGTGACGCAGAGGGCCTGGACTGTTTAGCCCTTAGACCAATTCTAACGATGGCCAGCATGTTTCCTTCTTTTTCGGAAGCTTTTTTCTGTGTGTATTTAGTGTCCGATCACTCTACCTGTGTGGTTCCAGTGGGGTTGACGTGTGTGCGTGTGTGTGTATATCGTTGTTGTTCTTTCCTAGTGAGGGATTTTGTTGTTGGCTGGAGAACGCTTTCTTCCTTCAGGCATGCAGCAGCGTAGGCTTTGTCAGAACTTTTGCATGGTGATTT
Source organism: Astyanax mexicanus (assembly GCF_023375975.1). NCBI lineage: Eukaryota > Metazoa > Chordata > Actinopteri > Characiformes > Acestrorhamphidae > Astyanax > Astyanax mexicanus. The sequence goes on along the minus strand of NC_064410.1, from coordinate 31,997,549 downwards.
AACTGCTCAGTATCATGTGGGCACTTTACAATTGGAGAAAAAAAAACAAACAAACACTGTCTCACTCCATTTTTACATTCGTTTTGTTTTAGGTTTTTTTTCTTTTTACTTTTAATTCTTTGTGTTTTGGCTAGTTGGCGAAGTTAATGATCTTTATTAACTTCATTAACTGCACACACTACCCTCCCGGTGCACTTCAAAAAGTTAGCTCTTAGCTCAAATCTCGTCTAACTAGCTAATATTTCTTGTTTTAAGATTATTTCACATTCATCCGTTGCTTGTTTTAAGTCATTTTATTTCCTGAAAGTGTTTTATTTAGGATAAAAAAAAAAAACACTTCCAGTAGGTAACATGACTGACAACATTCTCCAAATTGAGAAATATTACGTATTTAGACTAGACATTTACTATGCTTTCTTTTGCTAAGAGATGATTTTTTGGCTGATGTCTGATGACGCCCAAGGTTGTGTGGGGTGTGTTTTTTGGAGATGCCCCTCTCCCCTGCGTGTGGGATTGACAGTTCAACTCTTTTACCAGTGCATTATTGCTTATTGTGCTCGTGGTGTGTTTTTATCATTAGAGAAATGCTTTCGTGGAACGCTGAGGATGTGCGTATGTGTGTGTGTGTGTGTTTGTGTGCGCTGCCCTCTTTTCCATACTTAAAAAGTTGTTTGTGCATGTGAGTGTGTGTATGTAAGCATGAGCATATCCGAGTGCACGCTTGTGTACGTAAGTGTGTGTGTGTGTGGGGAGAGGAGATATGGATGTGGGTGGGTGTGTGTGTGTATGTATGTGCTCCACACTTCAAGCAGGCATGTGAGGGCTTCTGGGCGTCTGCAGTTGTGTGTGTGTGCTGTGTGTGAGTGTGTGTGAGTGTGTGTGTGTCCCAGTTTTGGGTTGAGATATATTAAGAAAAATTTGTTTAATCGGGGGAAAAGTAATAATAGTAAAAGCCAAAGCGTTGCGCTGGTGGTGGAGGGCGGAGCTTGGAGGACAGCTCGTTTCTGCTAGGTTCTTCCCAGAATTAAACCCGGCACTCACTGTACAAGTACATGGGCTCCGGCTGGGTGGGGAGGTGGGGGTGGGCGATGGGGGGGGGGGTTTGGGGAGGGTATATTGATGGTGTTTTTTTCTGATAAATGCTCCTTTGACACACATTCTTCAGTCAGACTCAAATCTCCTGGAAATATTTGAATACTTTGCTTTCGGTTTATCTATGTGATGGCGTCTCACCACGCTCAACTCATTGCACTGCTTTCTCTGTGCTAGACGTAGAAAACCTAATAGCGAATAAAATGAAACAAAAAAATATATTTATACATATATATATATATATATACATATATATATTTACATATATACATACACACAAGGGCGCTGACCTGGATGGAAGATTTTTCACAATTGATTTGTTTATCTGTTCATGTACTAATTTATTTATTTATTTATTTATTCATGTATTTATTTCTGTATGTATGTATGTATTTATTTATTTATTGCCTTCGTTCATACATCATCAGCTGGAATCCACTGGCCTGACGCTCACAGAGAAAGAATTTTGTAACTGGTTGACCTGTGTGACCTTTCAGACGGTTCGGTGTAAATCGGTCTGAGGTTGTTTAGAGAGTTTCATCAGCTCACCAGCAGAAAAGAAATACTCCCCACCAACCTTTCTGACATTCAGACATCATCCCATTTTTTTTGGACTGCGACGCTTTAATAAAAACAATCCTGTCCAGGCCTTCCGATTTGCTCGACTCTCAACAACCTCAGACCTTTTTTATTTATTTTTTTTTTTTTACCTTCTTCCGAGTTTGTTTGTCATTCTGTGGGTGGATATTTCCCCATTCCGCTTTCTGACAGTGTTTATATGGTCCAGTGTTAGTGTACGGCTGAGGGATGGCTGTGTAAAGAAGCTTCCCCTGCAAGAAAAAAACAATCACAAACAAAGCTTAAAAAAAAAACTGGGATTATTTCACACAAATGACCACTGTCGACTTTGTCAGCCCCCAAAGGTTGTTCTGAATAAAATTAATATTTCACTATTAAAGCATTTTGCAGCAGCCTGGGAAAATTGGACACAGTTGATACAGTGATACAGTAAAAATTTTACGAATTGCAGCAGCGTATGAGAATCCGAGGAGTTGTGTTATATCAAAATAATAATAGTAGTAATACTGAATTGGATCTTTGTGTCTTGTAATTATTGTAAATAATTTAAAAAGAGAGGAAAAATGACTTGCATGTCTATGTATAAAAACTACTTAAATGGTTCCTGCCAAAGTTGTAAAGGTTGATCAATTTCTTCTTCGCCCTGACCCCCCCATCTCTTGTCTTGCAAAGCTTTGTTTTTCTGTTCCTGCAGCAGAATATGGCCAGCAGCTTCAGTATAAACAACAAAAAACGTTTTGTAAAAAAGCAGTTTCTTTTAACCAATATGCTCAGAGTGACTCTGAGAGACGTGCTTCCCTCCATTTGTATCACCCTCATCTGAAAAAAACTGCAGAGGTCACTGCAGCTACCACTGCAGAAAGTACTCTAGCTCTAACGCTCTCGCTGAAGCCGAACGCCGGCCGTGCCAAAAGTTTCTTGATGTTATTTGGTGGATTTAAGCTCATTGTGTGATGCATGATAGATGCTCATAGATTTTAGATTGGTTTAAAGTAGCCAGCAGTGGGACCGAAGGTGATTGAAGGATTGGTCTTGGGTCTTGAATTTGATCAAAAAAGGCGATAGGTATTTGGGTCAATTTTTATTTAGAAAAAGAAAGTAATAAATCTGTGCAATACTAAGCAAAGGGCTTTCCACAACCACGCAGAACGATTGACCACAGATTTTGTGAGCAGAAAAGACTTCACGGCCAGTTTAGGAACATTAAAACTGCTTCAGCTCCGAGTGCTTGCAGTGACACCTGCAGTCTTTTTCTCCCATCAGGACACAGGGGGCCACAGGGCAGGAAAAAAAAACACATTTAGTTCAACAGCAAAGAGTTTTAAGTTGTTTTTTTTAAAGGAGTTGAATCGATTGCTGCAACTTTGACTGGAATTGCAACTCGTGTCCCTTTTTTTTCCTGTGTGTGCGTGTATGTGTGCGTACTGTATTGTTAAAAAAAAGAGAGAAACTAAAACCTATCTGTCTCTCTCTCTCTCTTTCTCTCTCTCTCTCTTTCTCTTGCTCTCTCTCTCGTACTGCTGTTTGCTGTTCTGTTTAGTTAGTGTGACGTGCCAGTATTCCCCAAACCCTGTCCCCTAAACCCCTGCGCTATCTACTTCTACCCTTCTCTCTATATCACTCTCTCTCTCTTGCTCCCATTTCTCCATGGATCTTTAAGATGACAACTCTATGCAGATGCTGTCTTTTATAAGTGTGTCAAAATTTTAAGTTGAAATAAAAAACATGGAAAAAGACAAAACCCCGTCCAACAGACATTATGAATTGAAAAAAAAAGAATAAAGAAAAAAGGATTGTTCAGTGTAAAGTGGCTGTCCTGGTCTTTCCTGCTTTCTTCTATCTTTCTTTTGACTCTTCTTTTTTCAGAAAGTCTGACAAGGGGGACTGAGCTGCATACATTACATTCCCATATATAACATGTTTTTTAAGATTCTCTTAACTGTATATAATGTAAAAATATATTTAAAAAAAACTATTAATGACTGCTGTTTATGTTTAGTTTCTATCGATTTGGCAACAGTGACAGATTTTGCTATTCACTAGGGATGTGCGATATGACCCTAAAATAATATCACAATATATTAGGATATTTTTGCGACAACTATATTTTTGGAAAAAACATTGAACAACAACAAAATGAATATTGCAATTGACTTGCAATAGGATACTGCACACCCCTAATTGAGATTTTTACCATATTGTAACAAAAGTCAGTGATTTAACATGCCATGAAACTAATAATACACTTCATATATCCAGGATTAAAGGAAAATAATCTGTAGTAGATATTTATTGGGGAATTAAAAAATGTAAATTTTTCGTTTGCTACAAACAATAAAAAGTTGTACCCTGATGACAATATGGCCCTAAAATATCACAATATTTCAGGGTATTTTATTTGCAATAACAATGTTAAAAAATGTTGCTGATATTATTGCGTACTATATGGTACGACACATCCCTACTCTTCACTCATATGTTAAGTTAAAATAAAGAACACTTATACTAAAGTAATGTAAAAAGCATACCTTAAACTAGCATAAGCATAAACTACAAAGTGGGCTAATTTAGTTCCAAGACATATTTATATACTATACAAGTAATTTGTATTGGTGTAAATAAGTAAATACAAGTACAAGAATGCTAATAGTGCATTGACGTTAGTATACTTACTACATAAAGTGTTCTTGGGAAATATGCAATAGAGTAAACTTTAGGTGTGTAACAATATCACTGTTCATGGATTGTGGTTTATGGTTTAGCACGGACCTGTTATTAGGATGCACACACTCAGTTAGTGCGAGTTATTAGAGCTGTAGCTCTAGACACACACAGGAGTTACAGTATGTGGTTTACCTCTAAATAAATATAAAGTAAGCTAGAGTAAAGCTCTAACAGTCCATTCTGTTTGCTACAACTGTGGAAGAGAGCAGAATAAAACAAGGAGTACTTTGTTTTGTAAGGGTGGCCATTTTATGTTAAAGCAACAGTTGCACATGTTTAGTCAGATGTAAAGCTAACATCATCCTCAAACCTTTTATGGTAAAAGGACTTTAAGCTAACATGGTTTGAGGTGTGTCTAACCTGTTTTAATAGGCTTCTTTCACCAATCATTCCTGCATTAGTTCAGTGCATGACGGTTAGTATTTGCGTCTGCACCTTCACCACGTGATGATGACATACAGTGTTATAATCTCGCGAGTGTGAGGTGGCTGCAGGCTTTTTTTGAGCCGTGCAAGACGAGATGCCGGCCTGATGACGACAGAGCTCAATCCCCACTGGCTAGAACCCCCCCCCTTACACACGTAACGCTGTTTTTGTTCTTTTTAAAAAATAAACATATAATATAAATCTCTTTTCAATAATGCACATTATAATGATATATATTATATTACTGTGAAGCACTAACATTCCTATTGTATTTTATATCCTTAACTTTTTCTCTCTAAATTCTTTGTAATATCTATATAAACGCAGCCCTCATTAGCTTTACTTAACTAGAGATCTATCTGAATGGGATTAGTTTCTCAGGGGGTCCTGGAGTAATTTTCTCTTTTATGGGGGGTCCTCTGTGATTTTATTCTCGACAGGATTGACCATGTAGGTGTTTTACTCAGACGTCCTCTAAAATAATTACAGGCAGAATTAACTACTGTATTTTTCTGAACTCCGTGGTCCTCCGGTAATTTTAGTCCCATCCGGACACACATCTCTGAGTTTCATCTCCTCGTGTTAAATAAAATAGCTATTTGTACAATGCTACGCACCGTAATTACACTTTAGTTGTGCGTTGTCACAGAGATCCATGTAAACACAACAGCGAATAGAAATGGAGGAGCTACTGAACGTGATGTCACGTGACCGAGAAAGCAAAGAAAAAACTCACTGGTCCTCCTGTTTTTTTATTGCAGTCCGGATGCAAGAGTTTTTTCACTGAGTAGAAGTGTAAAATATTTTTAACAGACATCCCCCTGAGAAACTAACCCCGTCCACCACCACCCCCCAGCGACAAGACCTGCTGAATTAGAGGGAAAACATGGCGACACCCCCTGTTCCACTAGTGTCGCATAATACGCCTTATAATCCGGTGAGCCTTATGTATGAAAATAGACCACAACATAGACATTCATTGATAGTGCGCCTTTTAGTGCGAAATGTTAAAACTAAGTATGCACAAAACATAAATACAAAATTGGTTAGTGTTTAAGTGTGGTTATAAAACAAAAGAGAGAGTTACTCACATTAGAATAAAATGGTGGATAACATGTAGAACTTGCAGTGAAGTATGTTGGTTTATCACTTCCTGTTAGTAGAAAAAAGGTCAGTACATTAAAAAATGATGTAGTATTAGTGTGTAGTACACAATTCAGAAACAGTCTTTATAGCACACAGCACAGCTAATAATGGCAATAAGTTTTAATGCCCCCATGAAAGGGTTCAACACTAGCAATTCAGAAATTGTAAATATATATATATATATTTTTTGATAAATGAACAAAACAAAACAGGAGGACCAGTGAGTTTTTTTTACTTTCTCGGTCACAAGTCATCGCGTTCAGTAGCTCCTCCATTTCCACTCGCCGCTGAGAGATGTGTTTCTGGACGAGATTACATTTTCTGAAATTTTACTGTTTCCGTTAAAAACAGTAGGTAATTCAGCCTGTTATTTTTTCAGAGGACATCTGAGAAAAACACAGACATGGTCGTTCCAGGACCTGCTGATAATAGAGCTAAATTTATATAACTGATGTCAGAGAATGCGTATTAATTTTTTATCTAAACAAAACTCACGGCCTGTGGACAAACAGAACTGACCTTTTAACATTTCATCGTCATTTTAATAATAATATCCTCCTGTTTATGTTTCTGTAAATTAAACACAATCACTTTTAGTTGCTCTTATTATTTAGCTGCTCAGCTTCCTTCACTCTTCTTCAGTGAGTTCAGTGTAAAGGGGGATGGGTAGTAAAAGTGCATAACTGCGCCATCTGCTGGTTATATTCAAAACATTAAAAAAAAAAAAAAATCCATTCATTTTTCCAAGTAGCTCTTCAGGTCAGTGTTTATGATGTCTGTCCGGACACTACTGACCACTACTGACGTGAACACTTCATTGTGACCGTCCTGCAGCCCAAAAGCACTTAAGGGATGAAGGGAGAAACTTCACAAAGGAAAGAAAGAAGTTTGTTAAAAATTCTATCATATGTATTTTTACTTAAATCAACATTGTAATTTGTGTTTATCAGCTCTTATTTGTGGATAAAATCTCCATATACCAAAATGTAGTATGTAATATTTTGTGTAGGTTTCTCCACATTTCCTTTTCACTAGTCCAGACTGCATTCTATGTCATTGACTCTCAAACATTTGGGCAAAAAGCCGTGTTTAACTCGAGTTGGGTTTCTCTAGTAAATGTGTTTTACTGAGCTCGCTCCTAACCCTTTTCCATTCAACCTATAGAGACTTGTTCATAAGCAAGCGCCAAAAGATTCCAGTAGAGAACAAATTACCCATCAACCCCTGCGAAAAATGTTGAATTTAATCACCTAATCTATACGTTTTTCTCGTTACCTGCAGATAAAAATTACATTTCAGGTTTTCACACGTTTTGTTCCATTAGTCCAAACTGTTTTCTCGTTTTTCCCCATAAGTCACTACGATCAAAAACACTTCTCAGGTCGCAGACTGTTTAAAGTCTTGTTGAAATTGCTTTGTTTTTATATCTCATGAATATTCATGAGCCTATGTCTCATCAGAGGCAGGCTCAGGCAGCTAACCTTGCGCCTTTCCTATACATTTATTTACACGCCTTCAGCTTAAAACACACTCATGCTACCAGCTATACACCACACAATAAACCCAATACCAACCCTTTAAGCTAATATTAACACACTTTTGGAGCTGCCAGGAAGTGCTGGAGCGTTGTCATGCCAACATACATCAGGCAATTTCTTGTGTTTATTTATTATCCTATTACAGTACAATCAAAAGACACAATTATAGTAGCTTAATAGGACGTAATAAGCAGCATGACTCAATTAAAATAAAGAATAATAGAATAATGTAAAAATTAAAAAGTATTTATTAAAAATAATTTATTTTATTAATATGTTAAAACACACACACACATTATTCATAATATATTCATTATTATTATTATTGTTATTTATTTATATTTTACTTTTATTTGCATATTTTTTATGGTCCACTTGTGTCCACATTTAGTCCTTTTAATTAAGAAATGTTTGGTTACCCCTGTCCTACACTAATAAACCACATCAAATCCAGGATGTTTTTTTTTTTACTTTTTATCACTTTTTCTCTCAGCAGGGCTGAGGTCCATATGTTGGGGGAAAAACTGCATACATACATAATTAAATAAGAATCCATATAAATGAGGAACACACAAATGGGCAGGTCTGTCACTGTACTGCAGTGTGAGTATATTTTAAGGATAAAGTGTAAGTATGTGTGGACGTCCAGCATATGACATTAAAATAATATTAAAAACATATTGCCTTGGCAATAATGGCACCTGTTAGCTAGAGAGATTTGTTTGGAGTTGGGCAAAGTGTATAGTGGTTTGCCAAAGTATTCATACCCCTTGATTTTGTCACTTTACAACCATGAACTTAAATGTATTTTTTATTTTAGATTTTAAGTGACATAATTGTGAAGTGTAGCAAAAATGATTTATGATTTTTGATTTAATGAAATAAAAAATAAAAAAAACAAGTGTTAAGACAAAGGAACTCACCAGACAGGTCAGAGATAAAATTGTGAAGTTTAAAGCAGGATTAGGTTATAAAAACATATCACATATTCTTTGAGCATATCCAGGAACACTGTTCAATCACTGATCATGCAAAAATGGAAACAGTATTCTACAACTGCAAACCTACCAACAAGACATGGCCGTCCACCCAAACTGAGAGATCGAGCTAGGAGAGCACGAATCAGGGGACAACATAGGCTATGTTAACATTACCAGGCTCAAGTGACTCAAATATGTTTTTTTCCTCAATGTGGTTCAGATCAGATTTTCATGGCTGTATAAACGTGCCAACTTTCATATGTGGTCCTAAACCAGATACGTATCTGATCCATGGTCATGAATCTGAACTGTCAAATCAGAATTCATGCGTGTTTTTGCTTAACGCATGCACTACACGCTTCTCTCTTGTACCCACACATCTCTTGATGCAGCTGAACGGCAAAAGCAAACCGTCTGACCTTTTTTCACCTCCTCGACCTGAGCATGTACTTCAGATCAGCTGCTTACTCTCCACTCGAGCAAAAGATCCTCCACATCTTTCACATTACACACAGATACAGGTAGCCAAATCTGATTTGACCAAAAAAGTTGGATTTGAGAAAAATGGGTTGTGATGTGATGTAATATGGCCAGGACTTAACTAACTTATTCCTGTGCCTTACTAAGTTGTGGCCACACATTAAGAACTTGTTTCCAATTCTTAATAAGTTGTGCAGACAACTTAATTATCTTAATCCCATGCGTCACAGCCATGCTAATGTGAGCGCCTTAATAAACTTGAGTTGTTTACCTGCTAGTTAATGCTAGCTACCATACATTTTCAGCCTTGATGATGATGAGCACTCACGGGCAGCATTAGATGCTAGTGTTCTGGCTACTGACTGAGTGCTGATTGGCTATCATTCTGAATACTAAGTGTTGATTGGATGGCAAAATGATCATCTCACTGGTTGTCTGCACCAATGACTGTTTGCCCTCAGTGACTAGGGTTCTTGTACCATTTTAAAAGTCAAATTTACTGTTTTTATTACCTTTTTAAGACCTCAATAAATATTATTTTAAGACCTAAAAAAGTTGTCATAATTTCTTTGGTAGAAAATAATTTATTGTGTTAAAAATCAAAACTTAATGTTTCCCGTTTGTTATCATTTTTTTTTTTTTCAATTTTGTGGCAGAACAGAGCCAACATGTATAGCTCCCTGCACATATGGGAAAAAGAGGAAATGATCAATTAAATTGTAGTGATGATTTTTCATAATACTAATACTACTGCCAACACCATTGCTATTTCTACTAACTACTAATAAAACCTTAGTTCTCTCCCCGGTAACATTAGCTCGCTTAGAGAGACCTAAAGTTAGTATGTTAGCTTGACGCTAACTTTAGCTAGCTCTCTGCTAACCTTATTTCTGAGTAAACCTGTTAGCAAAGCTGAAATGCTCTTTGCTTTTCTGTATTAACAAACTAATATTGTTTTCTGTATTTAAGTCATTAAAGAACAAAATGTGAGGTTGAGTGGACTCACCAGAAGAAACACGACACCCAGAAGATTCATCTTCAAGAATGCCATGTTATCAAGTGTTATGGGTCAGTGTAACGTTTAGCAGTTTAATTTTTCTGATTGTATCAAGCTTAATTCAACAATAGAAAATTGGGTATAAAACTTTTTATTTTTTCCATTCAGTATAGAGAACATGAAATGTTTTTTAATCAAAATTTCCAAATATTTAGTTTTTCATTTCAGTCTTTTGCGAGCAAAATTTGAAGAAAAAAATAAATATCTAAATTTTCAGATTTGTCCTGGGAAAATGGAAATTTCAGAAAATATTTTTTTTTTTCATTTTTCCTGAAATTCCGATTGTGAGGGGCAGAGACGGAAAAAAAACAAAAATTGGAAAAATAAATGAAAACATTTATTGTACACTGCACTGCATTTTGCATTTAGCCTCAAACGGTCAGAAAATTTAATTAATAAACGTTACACTGATTGTTATGGTTTGACATGTACTTATTATATCTAGTACGATTTCTAGATACGAAATATTTCTAAGCTTACTTATTTTATTTCTGTTCATTATTTGTTCAAAAAAAAAAAGCTAAATATTTTTACTTTTCTGTTCTTTTACTTGCTTAAATAACTGTTTCCACTGAGATGGGATTAGTTTACCCAGGTGAGATGGGATAATGTATTTTTGCTACCAAACATCTTTAAAATGTGTGACTGATTCACACAGGATAAGAAATGTCCACCTATAATATCAGCTTTTAGTAATAATGTAGATTTTACGAGTGTGTAACCATATTTATAAATGAGTCTTAAACAGAAGGAAAAACCTCTTATAGATGGTTTTATATTAAAAAAAACAGATTCAGATTTAACATAACATTAGGTTTAAACCATCAAGAAATACATAAAGTATTAGTCTTCTTCATAAAATCTCTTCATTATAGAAAAGCTCTTGCAAAAGGTTTGAATAATGGAATTACACAACCTTGTACAGCAGACATTTCTTTATTATCATTTTGTATTTGTGTTGTAATTTTCTCAGAGGTATATTGTTTAATTTGTTTAATTAGTTTAGTTTGTATTATTGCCCCCCAAAAAAATATTCCATTGATTTTTGTGTAGGTGAGTATGGTAGAGGGTTAGGTCGTTTTCACATGTGCACATTTTAGTCCAATTAGTCCAGAATACATGCCTGTATGGGGATTTGTGGGTAGCCCAACTGGGTACTAGCAAGTTTTGGTCTATGGGTTCCAGGTTGGCACCACATATGAATGTCAGGATGGAACCAGGAGTAGTAATAAATTGACCTAAATGAGACACAAATGTATTGATGGGGTTCATTTGGGAAACCAACCTAGGTTCCATTAAAAAAATGCCCACCTGGAACCCACTTAGCTCATGTTTTACCCATGCAAACTCCCCATGAGTATGTTTCTGTGAATCTGGTTTGTTTTTTCCCTTAATACGATTAGTTTGGGCTGGTCTGAACACTAGAACTGAGCTTGGTTGTAAAGCTAAACAACCACACCAAGACTGTAAAGAACTGATGGTCTTGGTCTAGTCCAAAACAAACTCTGGAGTGATATTGTGATAAAAATGTAACCTCAGTCCAACCCAACCCGACTATCAGGTGTACTTCAGGAGTTTGAGATAACTGCGTTATGCAGGTGTTGTTTAATGTGGTTTATTACTGAGATAACTAAAACTATGAACAAATACCTTCTCTGCTGTTGCTTCCTGTTAAACTGCACAGAAATATAAACTAGTCCAGAACACGGGACTAGTTTATTTGGTGTATTTATTGATCCTGCCCCAGACAGGTCTAACCAATAAGCAGAGAGAATACTCTCAAATGGTTTGTAGTAACTCATACTGGTGAACAAATCAAGAGAGAAAAAAGAAAAATGCTTAAAGAAAAATGCTTAAAAAAAAAAAGACTTACTTAGGCCAGAGCAACTTTAGCAATGAAAAATACCTCATAATTAAGACAGTGAAACCCTAATTTGTAGCTATGCAGAAACAATTTTCTTTAAAAATGCATCTACGAGAGGGTTTTTATCAGAGAAGATGCATTTAACCACAAAAAGAACCACTGTAACATTTAAATAGTTCTTTAAATGATATAAAAAAAACTATTGATATACCTAAAAAAACAGCACCTGTAGTAAAGAACCAGATTCTCCCTTTTTGAAGTGTATAAAGAGAAGAGGCATGTTAACAAATTGTAAAGAGGGTCTAAAATAAAGGTAGGTTGTTAAAATGAGTAGTGTTTAACATAATTTAACTGATCAGTTCATTTACAAATGCTTTCAGATTTGAAGGGGGTGAATTAAAGCAGAGAAACCACTAAAATGAACCAGAAAGGCTGGGGAAACCATTTTTAACAGAGAAATGACAGCAAATTGTTGGTATCAGTGTAGCACTGTGCATTAGAAACTAGTGCTTCATTGCTGTTAGACAAAAACCTCGCATTTCCATTTTTTCCTTTTCTCATTTGAACAAGATTTGAATCCAGCATTGAATTAAATGATTTGAATATTGAGTCAGTATTTCATAATGAATTGACCACTAAAAATGCTCCAAAATGTACCTGCTTCTGGAAAGATGTCATTTTGGAGATAGAAGGTTTGTGAAACAGCAGTGATATGTGTTTTAACCAATCACACAAAAATATTAATTATGATTTTTCAGCTATTTATTTTCATTACTTGAGAGCATTAAGGTTATAATCCAAACAAGTTCTGTTAGGAAATGAATTATCAAAATGTAGTTTAAAAAAAGTGTATAGTCAGCAGTACATATATATGCATGAAAGAGGGAAAACAAAAAACAAAAAGGTTAAACTTACAATAATTCTTATATAAGTCAATCCTTCCCAAATGAATGCACCTAAGGTTTGTTATACAGTTTAGCTTCTTTTCACCCTAATTGCAAGTTATAGGAACATACATATATACACAATCTTCTTCCTGTGCTCTAGTCATATCACTTTTCCTTACAACTTCACTTTCACTCAAAATAGAATGGACTTACTAGCACCAGTGCTCCCTGGTAATATAGGTTCAATGAGCTTCAAATAGTCAAATGCAATTAAATAAAAAAGGATACTAATAAATACAAGGGATACTGTAAGGATGTAACAAAACAAATATGTGAAAATAAGATTGCCAAAGTGATTGTAATGTTCACAAAAAAAAAAAATCCCTTAAAAGTGTGTGAGCTTAAAAGCACGAGACAGAGGCACATCCAATCTTGATGTGAGAAAAGGGGAAGGGTCAGAGGGTGGGCGGGACTTTCACGACATCACGTGAGGAAGGCATAACAATACAGTGATATCTTTACACTCATCATACTGCAATCGGAGAAACACACATTGTTACAGCTCACTGTCTATTGTACAAGGGGTTTAAAAGCATTTAACCAAAAAAGGAAACATAAAATAAAATAAAATAAAATAAAAAAAGAGAAGGGAAGATTACAGTCACTAAAATGAGTGTTCTTTGGGAGTCCTGTCATATCCTCGACTCCATGTCAATCATATATGAAAGATTCACGGGTCAAAACAAAAAGAGCAGGAAATGTGTGGAACAGAGAGCTCCTACGACGGGGAGGTCCTAAAACTAGCGTCTTCGGTTATAAGGGTTAATATAAATAAAATGCATACTACAGTGATTTTTTTGTCATTTTGTTTATATAAAAGTCTTCCTGTAAATAATACAGTCAGAAGTACGATACAATACAAGTTAAAACCAAATGCCAGTACAAGCCTATCAATATACATCATTTTGCTTTTTCATTTTTTTTTCCCCATATTTTTTTTTAATTCCTCAAAAGCACAACCTATTGTTTCTATACACTAGCTACTCAGGTGCGGTGTTTGAAAAATAACGGTTCTGAGCAACATCTCGAGGGGAAACTTACAGGAGGCAACACGCAAAACAAAAAAGAACAAAAATATGCAAAAAAAAAACAAAAAAAAAAAAACAAAGCTGCAAAGAAGTGAACCCATATAGCGCAATGCTGTCATCTGCAGATTAATAAGGTTTGAAGCTCATCTTCGTGCTGCAAGAAACACACAAGTTAGAAAATATTAGAGAACATCAGATGGGAGAAACAAAAAAACAAAAAAAACAAAACACCCTTGAGAGTTCTACACAACATGGTGACTGCAATCAGTTTCAATTACGATCTATATACTGTCAGAGCTAGCTCCTACACATACAAGTTGCTCAATGTTTTTTGTTTGTTTTTTACTGTTACTGTTAATATTTATATTTTTTTATTTTTGTAATTTGACCGTGAATATGACTTTTGTATAATATAAAAAACATTTTGAATGTTTTGCAAGGTGACCAAAAGGAGGATGGAGGTGAAATGATGAATGAGTCTTCATATGATTTCAGATGCACAACTAACCACTTTGCCTGTACTGATCTCAACACTGAGGGTGGTGTATGAATGATTGGAAGGGTCTAATTCATTCCCCTCAATCCTGCTCACTGTGGCGTAATTAAAAAAGACCTAAAAAAAAAAACCTGACATGAAATGTAGTTTTCCATCAAGCAAGAGTTCAAGTTAAACTGAGTTTAAAACGGTTATTCTTCAAGCTGTTTATGCTACACTGAGCGAAAAATAATCACTGTAGGTTAAAAAGATAAAAACAAAAAAAAAACAGAGGGTGGGTAAATCAAGTGAACTTCAGAATGCAAGTAAGGTCAACCGCAGTGTGTAAAACAGAGGTAAGGAGCCTGTACACCACGTCAACCTAAGACTGTCTTCTTAATGTAAAATGGTCCGTGTACCGAGTCTTGTTTTATTCAGTGTCTCGAGGGAATATATGGGAAAATGGAGGGGTAGTCCTCTTTACCTAGACAACAACCTGCTCAACGAAAGAAAACAAAACAAAAAAAAAGGAGGAATAACTCACAGCCACGCCTTACACACTGTGCTAACTGCAGATGAGGTGAGAAGATGATGGGGCATGGGATAACTATTTGGCACCTCAGGAAACCTTGGCATTAAACCCTCCACAACAAAAACAAGTCCTTCTTCCCCAACTCCCACCACTAACTTATATAAAGGGGCCCGTGGGCATACCCAAGAAGCTGGTGGCGCCCATGGAGATGGTGCTGGTGGGCGCCGAGCTGTTCCAGTGGACCTTTTGGTGGTGGCGCAGGTTGGACTTGCTGGAGAAGCGCTTGTCACACTGCTGACACGAGAAGGGTTTCTCCTTGGTGTGAATACGCCGGTGGCAGATGAGCTGCGTTGAGACGCGGAAAGCTTTGCCGCAGTCCGGGCACTGATAGCGCTTGGGTTCTGTGTGAATGCGTCTGTGGTTTTTGTATGCCATCAGGTTGGAGAATTCCTTCTGGCAGGGGTTGCAGAAGTAGGTACCTGCCTTGTGACTGTTCTTGTGGTTCAGCAGGGAGCTGGCATGCCTGTAGCCTCGCCCGCACTGGTCGCACACGTGTGCCTTGCGGCCCGTCTCGTTGCGGCCCTGCTGCTGGTGTCCGGAAGATCTACTAGAACTGGGACCGTGGTGAGATGTTTTGGACACATCGTTAGGGTGTAGTCCTTGGGCCTGCATCAAAGTTAGATCAAGTCCTGAGCCCCAGCCCAGGTCAGAGCTTCCAGACGAAATTGGTTGGTGATGCTGCTGCTGCTGGTGGTGCTGGTGGTAATGCGAGGACTTGTTGCCTCTTCCATGCTGCATCTGCAAGTGCATTCGGAAGCTGGACTGGCTGGGGAAACTCCGCTGGCACAGTGTACAGGCAAACTCGCGCTCCTTCTGGTGCATGCGGCGGTGGTTCTGGAGTTGGGAGGAGACACGGAAGGCCTTGCCGCACTCAGGGCAGCGGTGCCTTCGTGTCTCCGAATGGATGCGGCGGTGGTTTTTGAGGGCGAGCAGGTTGGAATAGGTCTTGAGGCACACGGCGCAATGGTAGATGCCTACTGTGTGGGTGTTTTTGTGGTTCAGGAGAGAGCTGGCATGCCGGTAGGAACGGCCACACTGCTCACATCTGTAAAGACACAAGCAAAAACACAAAAGGGGGAACATAAATCTCTCTTGCACACTCTTGACTTCATACAGTATCTTATCAGTTAGCTAGACTACTCTGAATATAAGTGACCCATCACTGCACATTTGACTTAAAAAAGGAACAACTACTTGGAGAGGTAAATACAGGTATATGATCTTGAATCCAAGCTGCCAAAAACATACTGTCCCTAGCTGGGACAAAAGTACTGGCAAAATGTGCCAAATAGATGGCATTGAATGGATTCAATTAAATGTCTAAGATTTATAAAAAACCCATTCTTTTTGCTGTTGACAAGGCAGTTTTTCCAATATCAATTTAGTACAACATATCTACTGTTATTGTTGCAGAAACTGAACAGGACAGCCTGAAACAATACTGTGAATGACTTGTACATCTCCTTAAATGTTAGTTTCATATGTTAGTAAAACATTCTTAAAAAGAACATCATGATCTACAATATAGTATGTCAAGATACTTAAGCAGGATTTTCTCCAAAAATCAAACACATGTATAAAGGTAGCAGTCATGCTTAAACTAACTTATGCCTGGGACCACCCCATCCATAATCATAAAACTGTCTCAGTGCCCTCCCTTCACAAAGTAGTAAATGAAAAAGTGCTTAAAGAAAGAAAGAAAGAAAGAAAAAAAAAACTAACAACAATGGCAAACATACATTCAACAAGACATCAATAAAGAAGGATTTAATCAGACAACTGTCTTTACTGACATACAAATCAAAACACATCTAACTATTCGGTACATTGTTTACCAATTAAAAAATGTATTGTAGCCTAATATGCTAGAGTATAATGCTAACTGAAAGCAAAATGGGGTAACTTATCTGGTCTCCACTAATCATACTGTCCAAACTTCAGAAAAATCCGAATTCCGGCACGCGAATGGTCCCGAGGAAGCCGGATTGGAGATCATATACCTGTAATAGACATGTAGAAACCTGTGATCTTTACTAGTTCACTTCAAGAATCACGAACAACAGACGTTAACTCACGTGAACCGGCACTCTTCTCCCTCTCCTGTGCTTGAAGTGGCCTTCCTGCTGCCCTCGATGCCTACCTGGTTGTCCCCGCAGCGGTGCCTGGCCAGCCCAGAACGACCCTGGAAGCTCTTCCCGCAGGTGGGGCAGCCGAAGCGCGTGTGGCCCTCCTCGTGGACCCTCTGGTGGTTGCGGAGGAAACGAGCCAGCCGGAAAGCCTTTCCACAGGTGGTGCAGATGTGCCGCTTCTTCTGCGTGTGGATACGCATGTGGTTGCGCAGCGCCATGTAGTTGGTGTAGGGCTTGTCGCAGTAGGAGCAGCTGAAGTTGCCGGTCTTGTGTGTGTTCTTGTGGTTCAGCAGGCTGCTGGCATGCTTGTAGGAACAGCCGCAAAGGTCGCAGGTGAAGGGTCGCTCTTCACGCTCAGGGGAGCCTAGGTCAGCAGTGTCCATGCTCATGGTGGAACTATTCATAGAGGCAGAAGAGGAAGGGAGCTGAGCGCTGCAGTTGTGGGAAGTTAGCTCGGTTGTAGTGGAAAAGCGATCAGAGCATCCGCTGCACTCGTAGCTGGGAGGAGGCGGGGGTGGCATGCTGGGACCGGGAAGATCTTTGCACAGCTGGTTGCTGGTATGCGTTTCGAGCTGCCTCTGGTTTCTGAACCCCCTGCCACAGTCATTGCAGGCAAACTTCTTTAAAGCGAAATGCATGCGGAGGTGGTTCTTCATGGCCAGCCGGTTTGGGTAGGTGGAGTTGCAGACATTGCAGTGATACTCGCCGATCTTGTGCAGGTTTTTGTGGTTTGCCAGGCTGCCGGCATGACGGTAAGTGCGTCCACACTGGTCACATGCAAAGGGGCGCCGGCCACTGCCATCATCCACTTGCTGAGCCCTCGCCCCAGCGTATGGCTTCTTGTAGCCTTGAGGTTGGCCATAATTGGGTGCCATTTGTTGGTTTTGCATCTTTTGTGGCTCTCCCATCCTCATTGGCTGCATCTGGGATGGCCCCCCCTCATAGCGCCCACCGTTGTGTTGATTCATGCTTTGGCCTCGTTGATCACGGACCCCAGTCTTAGCTCTGTGCTCTTCGTGTAGACGCAGGTGATTGATCAGCTGCTTCTGGATCTTGAAGGCTTTCCCACACTCTTCGCACTTGTGCCTGCAACACAGAAAAAACACACAAAAATGAGACAGCAATGTCAAAATCTTCTGTATCAACCAAAACCCCCAAACAATACAACCATACACAAACAATGCAGAACACAGCATGGACACCTTTACACACAGACAGCGATGACTACACAAAAAGCTCAAATGGGACAGATGTTATGAAATACAGATTCAAGTGTTTGTGTGTGCGCGTGTGTGTTTGAGAAAGAGAGAATGACTGACTAAGTGTGTTGCCCTCATCTTGTTTTTAATGGGAATATGAGTTGTACACATTGTTTTAAAAAAATCACAATTTGATTCAAATCTATTTCTTTTCAGTGATGACCTGGATAATCACAAGTGGGGAACTCATAATACATACACAGTCAAAAGTATGCAAAGAGAACTACACAGTTAAAGTATAATAGGGCACATGCAATGCTGGCTAACCTCTTTAAGTCAAAATGAGTCCTCTGGTGGTTCTTGAGAGCCAGCAGGTTGTAGTAGCGTTTTTGGCAGACAAGGCAGCGGAAGACCCCAGTCTTGTGCGATTTCTTGTGGTTGAGAAGGGAGCAGGGGTGTCTGTAACCTCTTCCACACTGGTCGCACCTGTGGGGACGGTCATCGGCCATCTGCCGGTGGTCCACCCCACTGCTGGTCCCAGCACCTCCAGTCATCCCTTTGGCTCCATTCATGTTTTTGTTCAGCGCTCCGCCTCTTGCCTTGCCTGGACACAGGTGAGTGATCAGGTGATGGCGATCTGCAAAGAACATGCCACAGTCAACGCAAATGTGGTTCCTTCCATCCATTTTGCCATTAGCATTAGAGACGTTGCCCCCCAAGCCCTGCACAGATCCATCCGGCCGGGGAGGTCCATGGACTAACTGGTGATTGAGTAGATCCTGCTTTCTGGTAAAACTCTGGCCACAGATATTACAGACTTCTAGGCCAGACTCACTACCTTCTTGTCGCCTTCTCCACTCTTGCTCACCTGCAGGCGAGAGGGCAGAAGAAGGCCCTGCACCTTGATTCACCCCATGGCTACGCAGGTGGCTACGAAGAGCCCGTAGGCTAGCATAATGGTTCCCACAGACTGTGCACTGGTAGACTTCTCCGTCGTCATCTTTGTTGCTCTCCATTCTCTTGCCACTCCCCTGACCTCCTCCATAGTGCTGGTCTTGCCCACGTCGCTGGCGGCTGCCTTCTTTGTGGTTGGCACTACCAGCTGGCAAGGAGGCACCCCCTGAATTGTGGAAGCCCATGCCGCCAATGTAACCATTAGACATGTTGCCCTGGTCTGAGCACATGTGTCTGTCTCCCTGGCGATGATTCTGTGGAAGAGGAGAGTGGCCAGAGTTGCCCTGAGCCAGTGAACCATCAAATCGGTCGTGGAACTCGAGTGAATCCAGTCCACTGCTATGGCCACCCTCGGAAACAAAGTGGGTTGCATCACCAAGACTGCCAGGCAGGGAGATGGGGGTTGTGGTGCCATTCTCTTGATTCTGTGAATGCACAAAGTTTTGCTGGGAGTCAAGTCCTGTCATGGGCTCAGATGATAGCCAGTCTCCTTCTGAGTTTAGTCCCTGGGAGCCTGGGCGACTTTTGTGACTGCGAAGATGACTCTGGAGGGCCGCAAGGTGTGGATACTCCTTGCAGCAAATAGTGCATTGGTAATGCCCAGTCTGATGGGAGCGCTTGTGGTTGACAAGACTCCCAGCGTGACGATAGCTTTTCCCACACTCTTGACACTTGAATCTGCGGTCGGCGTCATCAATGGACGACGACTGCTGTGATCTAGACTCCCCACTGGGTGAGGACACAGATGGCTGGGAGTTGGACCCGAGGCCACCAGAGCTTAGAACAGAGGGACCCTCTTGAGCGTGTGATGAGGGGTGAGGTTCGTGGGTCAGGTAATGAATTTTGAGACTGTCCAAGTCAGGCTGTCCAGACCCACAGTATGCGCAGGTGTAAACTGCAGTATTGATAGGAGGCCCTAGCATCTGATCATAACGTTTATCAGGTAAAGGAGGAAGTGGAAGAGAGTCGCCAAGAGCAGGGGTGTATGGGTTAACTGCTGGGGAGCGGACAGTGCTGAGATTGTGAGGCACTATCCCAGGGAAACTACGTGTCAGCCCCAGTGAAGAGGACGCAGCATTATGCAACAGTATGTGTTCTTGAAAGTCAGTCTTATTGGGCAAAGAAACCTGGCATAGATGGCAAAAGCACGCTGCCATGTCATCACTTTGGGGGGCAGGGGGGCGAGGTTGTGAGGTCTCAGGCACTAGGCTTCCCATGGACATTCCAGGGGGTTTAAACTTTGAATGAGTGCGCTCGTGAGCGTTGAGGGCTGCCAAATTGTTGAACTGTTTGTAACAGATGGCGCACTTGTAAGTGCCTTCCTGATGAGACTTCTTGTGGTTGACCAAGCTGCCGTGGTGTCGGTAGGTCCTGTCGCACTGATCACATTTGAAGGGTCTGTCCCAAGCATCTTCGGATCCTGGCGATTTCTGCTTGTCGTGGTCGTGTCCCGTCATCATTCCGCTGCTGTTCAGGTGGCCCCGGAAACCTGTGTCAGAAAGATCTTGAGCTAAACCATAATCTCTATCTTCATCAACACCATCCTCATTCTCCTCTTCAGGTTGTGCACTAGGAGACAGAGTGTGAATGCGGAGGTGGTTCTTCAGCGCTATTGCATTGGGCAGTGTTCTGGTACACACTGGGCACTGGAAAGAACCCATCTCGTGGGACTTTTTGTGTGATGCCAAACTACTGGCATGTTTGAAAATGCGTCCACACTGTTCACATTCAAATCTGCCATTCCCCTCTTGGTGATAGTGGGCTTTCATGTGCTCCAGGAGGCTAGGTGTACTTGGGCATATCATGTCGCATTCTTTGCAAGGGTAACCCTTGGCACGATTCATATCATGCATAGCCATGATGAGAAAATTGAAATGGAAGGGGGAAATGTCCACATAAAATGATCCTCGAACATAGAAGAAAGGGGGGGCAATGTGTGATGCTCAGCTCTCTGCTTCTGTGGTATCAGCCATTTTACCTGGGAGGCAGATATTCTCTCCAATCAGCCTTTCAAATCCACTCGGTCACAGCAGTTCAGAGAGCGTCTGGACAGATGTAGGGCACCAGATGGGAACTGAGAAGATACAAAAGAGAGAAACACATCAAAACATTATTTTTAATATATATAACCACTTCTATGTGTAGCTGTGCAGATTATATGATAACAGTATCATCAGCCTGGCCAAAATGCAGAATAATCTGTAACATGAGACAAAGCAGTGTTCTGATTGACAACCTAACTTTACTATTTTAATGTTTTCAAGTTTTTATATAATTAAATCATTAACTTCTTAAATTCATCGTTTTATTTTGTTGTATTTTCTTTTTTTACACCTATACATACATTATTAAAATGTTTAATTTATCTTTAAAATGAAACACTATATTTGTAAGATTGTGAGAGTGGGAATGGTTAATGAACATCAAGCATGATATCTAAATCTCTCTCTCTCAAAAAAAAAAGTTACAAAATCTAACCTAATAAGTTAATTAAAGACTTTATTTATGTAATTCCAGATGAATCTAAACATCAATCAACACTTTGAATTTTAAAATTCTAGCTATATCCAAATGCACCATAAAGCCAAACAGATTAATGAAAATCTTATTTTATAATACATTTCTTAACTTTCTAAATTTCTTACTTTTTAACTTTCTCCTCAAACCCACACGCACAATCCATGTCAAATCACTGGGGTTCGACACCGTGCATCACAGATCTGGAAGCTCCTACTTTAGAAAAGACAAAATAATGTCAAAAGGCAACTGCTGTGTGTAGTATGCATTATTTATACCTAGAGTACGTGTAGACATACTTTGAAAACGAAGAAGAAAAAACAATGAAAATTTAATCTATAAGCATTCAACATTTAATTTGCATATTTAACAGTTCAGATGACAGGACCAATAACTCGAAACAAGACACCAAGGAATTCTTTATTCCATTTTGAATGCAAGTATTGATTTCAAACTTCATTACTTAACTGCTACAAACATACATTATTTGTTACATTATGGATGAAATAATTAATTACAAAATTTTATATTTACCTGTCACACAAAACACCATTTTATAACATTTAGTCACTTCTGTAAACAGTTATTTGGGGTGATGCCACGGGCAAACCACTGTTTGATATTTTATTCATTACATTTATAAAGTGGCTGCTTTAAAAAAAAAAAAAAAAAAAAAAAAAAAAAAACATTAGTAGAAATATTGCCCAAGGGTTTTCAAAGTTATGAACCTGCGCATGTAAAGACAAATGTTTAAATCTACATGTCTGACTTAATTCTTAAGAGAACACTGGCTATACTGTGGCATCACTACTAAACATCCTTAGGGAACCTTGTCTTTCATAAATACACCAACTGTGTACTTAAAATGCCTACATAATTTATATTGCCAAGTGACAATATAACTAATTTATTTAATTCTCATTCGAAGACTGGTGTAAGAATATTTGAATATAGTAATACATACATTTATACATTTGCAGGTGTTTTATTTTTATTGTTTCTAATTGTATTGGCAGCAAGCTAGAAACATTTTTGAACCATCACATATTCTTACATCAACCTTAAAAGGAGAAATATACACGAATAGAGCATATTTAATGTAAACTCACTTGCCATATGTGCATAATGTAAATCAATTCCAACCAGCTGTAGAAATTAATTGTGGTAAAAATATTACTCTTATAAAAGTTACGTTTCCAAATATTGATTTTAAATAAATCATGAACTATTTTTCCAATACCAATTTTGTTGGCATAATTAAAGCTCTATAAAATCAATACATTTTAGCATCTTGGGTCATGTTAACTATGCACTTCTAATACAGAGCTAGCTGGAATTAATTGACAAAAGAGCCAATGAGACAAATCTGGCTACAGGCCTCAGGGCTGTATAAAAAGATATCTCCCTTTCAAGACCATTCAAACAACCAATGAAAGTATTTCTGCATTTTTTAATGGACCCCAACACAGTGGTTTGATGTGACACATAGAGGCACAAATTCAAGTTATATTACTCCATTAACCCAGCTGTTGGAATGCACTATTGGTCAGTAAACTCCTGACAATGTATGCATTTGTCCAGTTCCACTAGCAGATTACCTGACTTTATTGAAGGACTAATAAGATTGGTTATTTTTCTGGAACTGGAAATACCGACCTTCCTCCAGGTGAGCACTGAAAATGGTTAAGCTAACATTCCTTTAGAAATCAGAGAGCATCTACTCAACAAAACTATATTACTTGATTTGAAGTGTACAGTTTCTCAAACCATCATCCTTGGGCCCTTGCTGATGTGTCACCAATTAGCTGCATGAACACCTACATGAACACCTGTGATTTGCCAGGAAGCTCAGAAGGAAGATATCAGATTTGTTAAAGCCATCAAATTTGGAAAAGTAAAATGAAAATTATAAACAAATGAATTCTCAAGAAAAAATAGTCACAAATTGGAAAATTATTTATAGTAAGAAATAACAGTGATATTCAGAAAGGCAAACCGGTCCTAGTGTTTCAAGTAAAAAGGGCTGTCTGCTTTTCAAGATGATCAACATTTTTTTTATTTAAAAAAATACATTCTGAATATCAAAGGACGGATGTTTTGCGGAACTTTGAGGCTTTGTCACCAACCGCACACACTTATGCCAGCAAAGCACAAACACAAAGGGCTGTTGTTTCACATTTTGTTTATTTATGTTCTGTGTGTTTTATGAATGAGCATAGGGTGTATGATATGAAAGTTTGAGATAAGAACCAAGGGATGGTCTTGTACTGAACCTAAGAGGAACTTTTTTAACTCGAAATGGCTGGCTAGTCAAACGATCGCAGTGTGAAGTGAGCAAAATCTCACACCATTATCATATTATGTCCACGTCATGACTGCAGTGAGAACAGATTTCATAAAAGACATTTCAGATGTGAGGATGACTTGGTTGATACAGGGCTACAAAATAATAAAATCTACAATATTAACACAAAATAACGCTTATTTTCAGTTCCCTTGTAGATGCTTTGAGGCCAGCTTGTGTTTAACAGACATTCAGCTAAATATCTATTAAACTCACCTGCTGGTTTCTGTGATCTAGATTAAAGGGCCCATGTCCTACATATGTTTCCTGTGCTACTCATTTAATGTGTTAATATCTGGAAGTTTCCTAAACAGGGATTAGGCCTAATCTAGGACTAAACAGCATTCAGAATAGAGATTCTCAATTAAAAAGAAACCATTGCCTATAAATAGATATAGTCCTTGCCTGGGAAACTGTCCCTTTACATTTTAAAACATGTTTTCATAGTTTGCCTTTAAGACTGATGTAGGTTAATGGGCTATGTTCTCACTCAGCTAAAATGCAGCTGTTATGTAAATATTTATACTTGTATACTCAAACTGTGGCCAGTGATATTGGCAGGACCAAAAGTGCTGTAGGCCAAATGAGCAGGACTAAGGTGCTGTAGGCCAAATAAGCAGGACTAAGGTGCTGTAGGCCAAATAAGCAGGACTAAGGTGCTGTAGGCCAAATGAGCAGGACTAAGGTGCTGTAGGCCAAATGAGCAGGACTAAGGTGCTGTAGGCCAAATGAGCAGGACTAAGGTGCTGTAGGCCAAATGAGCAGGACTGAGGTGCTGTAGGCCAAATGAGCAGGACTAAGGTGCTGTAGGCCAAATGAGCAGGACTAAGGTGCTGTAGGCCAAATGAGCAGGACTAAGGTGCTGTAGGCCAAATGAGCAGGACTGAGGTGCTGTAGGCCAAATGAGCAGGACTGAGGTGCTGTAGGCAAGTACACGTCTTCCCAAGTACAAAGTGACGAAAGTCATTTGGTTGTAGTTCTAGCTAAAACGGCCCTCTGTTTCTGGAGTGATGACACCTACGTCATACACACATTTCCGACTGAAGTCGGGGGGCGTCTTGCAGCAATCGTGTGAAAACAAAACCCCCCTGACGTAGCCTGAGGCTACAGAGCCTGACCTGCAGTCTCCATTTCCAGACCATCTGGATGTGTTAGCCTCATCAAGTCTGTCAAAATTCATGCAGCGAAATGCCAGCTGGGTCCAGCTTCACAAAAATATTTCCACTCTTTCCTCTGCTGTTTACATTCAACCAGAAGTTATACGTGGCGCTATAATGTGTCCATTTCTGGGTCGCAGGACATTGTTGTTTATGTTGCTGCATATGAAGCAGAATATCACATCACAGAAATGTATAAAACATGAAAATGTAGACGCGTTTAGATATTTCTTGTATTTATAAAAATTGGGGACTAGGGTAAGGCACTAAAGTATTAATTTAAAAAAATAATTTGCAGTTTAGTAGTGTACATTATATATATATATACGTATATATATATATATATATATATATATATATATATATATAGCACTCTCTGAAAAACAACTGTATTTAGTTAGAGGACAACAATCTGATAATGGTATCAATACTGGCTGACTGGCTTAGAGGAAAATGCTGGATCAATTTTTAGAATGGGAGAAATGATAAACTGTGGAGAAACTTACCAACTCTCTTCAATTTCTTTGTAGTGGTGGTGATGGGAACCAGGGGTCACCATGGCCACAACACTATCATAGCCATTTTATTTAGTATCCGAAACCACCAGTGAACCTGTGTGTGTGATCTGGGTTTATATGCAAATGTTTATAATGGTAAAATGGTGGAAAATATAAAACAATCAGTGTATGCAAGATCATTTGAAAAGGCATTAAATCCTTAGACTTCTGATTCCATTCACCATCACTGAGATCAATTCTGACTAGGCATGGTTCTTTAGAGCAGAGTGTTTCATGTTAAACCCACTGTGAATTATTTTGTTTGGAATTGTTAAGTGATGCAGAGAATCTTATCTTTGTGGGGAGAAAACGAGGGAACTTTCCCTTAAATAATAATAATAAAAAAAACTAAAGCCTGCCAAGATGAACAATGTAATGTAGCATTTGTCCATGAATAAGACTGGAAGAACGTTGTTGTGTTTTGTTTATTTGTTGTGCTATAATTGATAGAGTTTGAAAAGTTTAAAAATAAGAAAAATTTAAGCAAGAAGGATTTAAAAATGAATAAGTATTTAATTTCAATGGCAGAATTTTGTGCATATATGTATGTTTGTGTGTACATATATACACACACACCCATATATACTGTTTACATATAGGAACAAACACAAATAAAATAGGTCATTTTTTATATCTATATTGAACGGTATATATCTATATACCGTTCAAAACGGTATTGTGCCACCTCAAAAGAACATGCAGCCTTATGTCATTGAACATGACGCCTACACTTTAAATGTCAGGCTGAAAATACTATATATGCCGTCAAACATCCTCTGGCTTCGGAAAGAAAACTCGGTGAGTTCATAAGAAGGCGCTGAGAGATCAGGTCTGGGGGTAGAATGGTGTGTAAATGCAGGGAAAGCGCGGAGCTGCAGTGTTTACTTTTCTCATTTGCTCAATAGCAACTGGCTCGGTCAGACTTTAGTAAATCAAACGCTGCAGCGATTCAAATGAAACATATTAAATATCTAAATAGTATACCAACACCACCTAATAATTAATTTTACCCTGATT
Source organism: Astyanax mexicanus (assembly GCF_023375975.1). Taxonomy (NCBI): domain Eukaryota; kingdom Metazoa; phylum Chordata; class Actinopteri; order Characiformes; family Acestrorhamphidae; genus Astyanax; species Astyanax mexicanus. Next base: position 31,970,747 of record NC_064410.1, on the reverse strand, counting down.
TATATATGTAGCTGGTATCTATAGCGGTGTTGTTTTTTTCGCTATTACACTGCGGGGGGAAACGCACATACGATTAGCGGCTGCTGGCTAGAGAGAAAACACACCGTGATAATGAATTGCTGTAAAATGTAATGAGTCTGTGTGTGTAAACGGCATATTTTCGTCTTTATTGGGTTTATAAGTGTGACCTTGGCCTGGCCAGATCCACACCCGTTCACATTAACACCGATTTTTCTGCGGGGGACAAAGCGAATGCAGCCCGGCCGGGCGGAGGCGGCAAAGTGGACCGGGAATCCGCAAAAACAAGTGAATTCATAAACGACTTTCTGGAGTCGATCATAAAAAAAATAAACGAGGGAGAGCAGAGGGAAAAATCGCAATTCCTTCGCTGAGGAGGGAACGCAAACGCCTAGCTTGCTAACCAGCTAACCTAACGTTAGCTAACCTAGCTTAACTAACCCAGCTAACGGGGAGCCGAGGAGGAAAAAACGATTCAGAGCGGAACATACAGTTAAAGCCTGAATATGTACAGATATATCGCTTAATACAAGCTTAGTTTACAGGTTTAGCCTAAACTCGGCTCGTAGCGCCTAATGTGTAAACCGTAAAATTGGGAATTTTATCAGGGTTTTAGCGCGCAGGCTTTTGTGGGTGTAGCGATACCTGCTAGGCTAGCGGGCTAGTTAGGCTAAGCAAGGCTAGGCTAAGCTAACACCCCCACGATGCTCTGAGGAAAGGAAATATAGCCGTTTATATAATATTACAGATTACAAAGAACTAGCGCAATTAATATATAGAGAAATATTAACGCGCTTCATATATTTAACGCTCAAATCGACAATTCGCGAGTAAATAAAAGCGCTATAACCCGTTAGCTTAGCCGAGCGGTTAGCCGGCTAACGTTAGCTTTGAATCAACACAAAGATCTCGGGCCAAAAAGGGAAAAAAATAGAAAAAGGAGAGGAGCGAGGCGCTGTATCTCAGTGATGGTGACCGTTGTGTACCAAAAAATGCATACTGCTTTGACTTACCCGGGCGGCGGAGGCGCGCAACAACAAAACCGAGCTTCTCGACGATGCTTTGCGAAATTCGAGCACGGTATAATATACGTGAATGTTTTAGGAGGAGTTCATTCGCTCGCCATAATCTTTTCTCCTGTTTTTTTCCCTCTCTCTCTTTCTTCCCCGGGTTCAGCAGAGCGCCGTGCTCTCTCGCCCAGCCCGCTCACTTCCTGCAGGCTGAATGGGGCTGAGCTGCAGACGCCTCGCCGCGTCACTGCGCACAATGGCTGCGAGAGGAGCTCCACACACAGAGAGAGCAGGCAGACAGCAGCCCTGAGCCCGGCCGAGCCTCAACACTAGCTAACACCACCACACCATTACAAACAACAACCTCCTCCTACCTGCGGTCCGCTGCTGCTGCTGCCTTCTCCTCCTCCTCCTCTTCGGAAGTTTCTGCTTAGCTACGTCTTTGGAGGTCGCCAGTACGAAGTGATTTCTGTTCCAGTGGTTTTGGTCGGAAACAACATAAACAACCCGGGAAAATCCGTTTTTGTTTACATTTTCCTCCGTCGTCAAAGAAAACACGCTTATTTGCATAACTGCAAAACAATAATGAGCATTACACGAGAAATTGCGTGTCCAGACAGAAGCAACACCGGCATGTGTTCATATCTGTTTATTTCACGTGTGGGTGAGACTTAGTCAATAAAATGATGATAGCCTGCACCCTCGTGTTGCTGATGAATAAACAAAATTCACGACAGAATCATTAGCAGTTCTGTTAATGACATGCATATATCTCAGAAAGTTGTCACTCATAAAAAAAAAACAATTTCCTACAATTACAGTTTTTTTAAACAATCTGTTTATTACGGGGTTTGGCAAAAAACATAAAAAAAGAACATGTAAAGTTCACAACTAACAGCAGTCATACCTAAGGAAAAAATACCACAGGGTTTAAGCTATTAATCCTATAAGGATTTAAAGGAAGTCTAACAGATCGATTTTCCAAATAATAAACAAAGGGGTTCCAGGTTCTGTTACATTATTTTTAAGTTGTTTTGGTTAATTCCTCATCAGAATTACACAACATTGTTTTACTGGGTACAGACAAGATATAACGCCATTAGTGCCAAGTAGGGAAATAATGACTGATCTTTCTGTATTACCATAAGCTGTCTGCATTATAAAGAGCAATTTTTTTGGCTTGACCCATTCTTTGATGACAGTGACTGAAATTTTACAGTTCTGCATCGTTTATGTGTGAAATATATTAACTTCAACAGGGCAACAGAACAAACACTACTGTATGTTGGAGTTTTTTAAAGATTGGACAGGATTTACAATCACACTTATACTTAAAACTAAGAAGAAATTAGCTCTCATTTAACATTTATCAGTGTCTACGGTCTGAATCTATTCCAAACACCTATTCCACCAAAAATATATTCTAAAAGATTTAGTAGGCTCCTGCAACAGCTAGTATCAAGTTACATGCATCTGATATCAGAAATAAGCTGCCACTGTTGGGCCCTTGAGCAAGGCCCCAAAGCGATGGCTGCCCACCACCCCAGGCATGTGTGCTACAGACATGCTACAATGTGCTTTGATAGATCCAAAAAATATATTTTTTGGGCAGTACAATGACAATGACTCAAAACATTCTCATAAATCCGAAAAGATAATAAAAAAAAAACTCACCGGGGAGTCCCAGTCAACTCCAGGGACTGGAAGAGTTTAAGAAAACATTGGATTGAGCTGATTTCAGACAAAAAGAGATATATAAATAAACATAAAGAAAAAGGTAAATGTGTCAATTTTCCATTTTCTTTATATACAGAGGCCTTAAAACACATATCAGATGTTAGCTGAGAGGCATTTTACCATTGCATAAAAATCATTAACTCTTGAACTACCATCTTCCATTGTGCAGCATTCATTTTTCTTTATCAACAATGTTCAACGATAAATCTTATGATGCACCAAATATTTTCTACTAGTGACCATCCTTCTAGCTTTGCTTCTGAGAGACCCTGCATCTCTTAAATTTCCTTTTATTCACAGTCATGTGAGTTAGTTGCAAAATGCCTTTCTGGCTGTTTTTAATAGTATCACTTCCTTTTCAAGCCTTTTGTTGCCTCTGTCCTAATGTTAATAAAATATGTTGCTGCCAAAATCTCCTTCTTCCCCACTGCTACCAGACTCATAAACCTACATCAGAAATAACCCTGCACCTTATTCTCTACACGTTTACATGTGAAGGCCATTTTTTAGAGGGACATGTTCACTTTACTGCAAAAATGTTCTAATTGCACGACTGAAATTTTAAAAATATTTTACTGCTGTAGATAATCATGTACTTACTAGTAAATAATATCCATAACACACTACTGTTATCATGTACATATTTCCATCCTAGATGTAAATTTAACAGCAATTTGATATTTATATTTAGTTAGTTCATTTCTTGCTTTTTTGTATATTTTCTACTTTTATATTTATGTGGCATACTTGGCGAGGAGCAAAAAAAGAATTCCATTGTATGAGGAAACGTCTTTCTTACTGTGCACATGACAGTAAACTCTTTGAATCTTGAATCAAGTTCTTAATAAGTTAAAAAAATTAAAATGGTTAAATGTATCTTTCAACATCTGATACGTATTCTATTGTGAATAATATATGGGTCTGTGCTACTTGATATTTTACATTTATTTGCATTTTTCAAAGTGTTTAAACCTTTTTGGAATTTGGGGTTTTAATTATTGAACATTATTATTATACATTTAACAAGTAGACTTTAGATTACAGGTTTGAGATTTTTTAGGGGTTGTTCTCTGTTTTAGAGGATTTGAATTGCGTTACTGTCTTTCCCAAAATTACAGCAAAAACATAAAGTAATAGTTGACTAAAGTACAACTGAATAAAATTTTGAATAATATAATAATGAAATAGACACAATGTATGATACAACAAGGCCACAGGTATATACATACATGAGACAAGACAATAGTGTAAGAGTGCACAAGTTAGGTATGAGAGGGGGATTCAAGAGGGAATGACAGTACCAGTACTACTCTTATATCCAATGTTTTATATTTTGCTCAAAATGCACAACTGCTTACATATTTATTACACAGACTCTATCTTTATTTTTCAGTGTTTTGTTGGGCATAATTGCCTTCTACATTGTGAAAAATGTACCACAGGCTGGACAATGACAATGTAGACATTTTTAGCAAAATTGGCATTTCATAAAAATGTGGTTTAACTAGAGTTACAAACATGGTGAACTTGTGTTACAATGATACATGTTGATTTTCTTAAACAATTTTATTTACCTTGATTTAACCACAGTAATATGCACAGTTTAAGCTCTACCTCAGTCAAGTATGAAGACTATTTGAGAAATATTCTTTGTAAATACTATTATTAATTGCTGAACATGCAGCAAATGTCTTCAGTCCCATGAAAATAAAACATTTGTAAAGTTTTGATGTTACTTTTATTAAAGGTAACTTTATTAAAGGGTTGTTTTTACCAAATGTGAACAGGCAATTATTGGACATATTTAAATAACTTTATATGTTAAATAAAAAAAAATGACTAGTAAAATGCTCAAAATATAAAAAAACTAAATCTTCGAAACCATAACCACTTAACCCTCTACAGCACAGCGTTGCCCTCAGGCAACAGAACGTTTATTTAAGCCCATTTTCTAGTACATGTTTCTTTAAATGATTGCAATCAATTAGAATGGTCAAAATAATCCTAAAGATCAAACCAATAAGGTGTGGGAGCCACTATCAAGCACCATTTGAAGGCGGGACTTCCTTTTTTGAACCATGGTCATAGGAGCACATGGTGTGAGAAGAACGTAAGATTAAGTGCTTTAGTAATCTTTTTTAAAATTAAATTAACTCTAAATAAAAATTATATGTATGTTTATTAAGATGTCAACAAGCAATTGGTCAGGTTTTATGAAGTTATTTTTATTTTTCATGTACAGAAATTAAGTTTATCTTTTCGTTGCCTCAGGGCAACGTTGTGCAATAACAGGCATTTTTCAGGCAGGTTTTGCTAACAATGCGTTTGGATGTTATTACATGTATGTACAATTATACATATTTTGTATATATGTACATAATGTACAACTGTACATATTTTAACACATTTTGCCAGGAAAATGGACACAAGATTTTTCTATTGAAAAAAAGGGCAAAATCAGCATGTTAGACAAGTCCCATCTGACAGTGAGGATAGTAAGATCGACTGCAATATGACAATGAGGATGCGTGGAATGGAGAACAAGGTTTTAACAGAAGTAAATTAATAGAGTTTTAATTTCATAGATTATACAAAATACAAAATTGTGGGTCAGATATCATGCTGAAAATATCTTTGTTGTGTTTTTGTTGGAACTGGAAACCTATTTTTGATAAGATACTGTTGGGGATGAAGATGAAGACAAAGATGTAGATGATAGTTTTTTTGAGGAAGACAGTAGGTTTTCCCAGACACCTTGATGAAAAATGTGTGACACCACTGCCTCTCCAATGAACCCTGATTGGTTACACATCCCTCCATCAGCTGATGAAATTCTGACTCCTTATTAATACTTCAAAAGTCTCTCTGATGATCTCTTTGAGCTTATTGTTAAGGAGTCAAAACTTTATAGCATTCAGTGCAATCATACCAAGCTGCTTAAATTTACTGCAGAAGAACTTGAACAGTTCAATGACTCAGTGCACTACATTTTGTCACTATTTGTCCTACCAGCCACCAGCATCTGTTGGAGTCAAGGCATTTTGTATGTTACTAACCTGATGCCACTTGCATGGCGGGAGACCATCCAAAAATTCTCCATTTCAGCGACAACAGCGGTCAGCCCACAAAAGACACAACATTTGGCCTCACCTAGAACACATTTTTACTAAGCTAAAGTACATGATATAACAGTGCTCAGAGAGCAATATAAAATTTTCAAGATGACAATATCAGGATTTATGGGTCTGGAATTGTGAAAGAGTGATTCAGGGAGCATGAGATCATTTTCACACATGGATTGTTCATCACAGAGTCCAGACCTTAACCTCATTGAGAATCTTTGGAATGTGCTGGAGAAGAGTTTGTGCAGCGGTCAGACTCAACCGTCATCAATGCCAGAAATTGTGAAAAATTAATGGAACACTGAATTGATATAAATCTTAGAATGTGTGACCTTTTTAGGCCAGGAAGTGTACTTACTGCTTTGCTAACCCAGCTGCACTGAGTCTAAATGCAATTATTCAAATGTTAATCATAAGAATTGACCTAAAATGCACAGTTTAGTCGTTGTTAATGATAAATTATCAATGATATTACCCATCTTTGGTTAGCTAATTTTAGCTGAAGCTCAGTGTTTACCTGTTCAGGAGAAGATTAGACAGCTTGGTATCCAGACCTGCGAATGTTTCACACTAGTGTCTGGTCCTGAAGCTTTGTAAAGGGATGTATTTGTGTTTGTGGTTTTGTTTTAGGACAGGTGATGGACAGAGGGCAACTAAAACAAACATTTTCTGCTATGTAACAGTTTAAAGCAGAACATACTGGCTGAAGCCCTGCTGTAGAGATGCCAGAGTTGTTATGAGTACAGAAAATGTAAACACATTGGTTCTTAAAATAAATATAGAGCTTTTCCACCAAAAGAACCAAGTATTATTTGGTACCCGCTAAGAACGAATTCTTCTGTTTTTTGGAACCTACTTTTGTTGGTGGAAATGCGGTGAAGTGGTTCAAAATTAGGTTTGCAAACCAGAATGGTGCAGGTTCCATGTCGGTGGAAAAGTGCTAATAATGGTCTCTGCAATTGCTAATTCTGACCAGAGAAGTCTATAAATCTCCAAATCCACCACTTTAATTAAAGCACTACCACTTTAATTAATGCACTACAGACTGTACCAGAAACCTCAGCTGGAACTGAACATGAATATGTAGAACAAACGTACTCTCTGTTAAAAATTCATGCATTTGGGTGATAAAACAAATGTTAAATAAAACATTGTTTGTGTAACATAAGACAGACAAATGCAAAGCTAGATTAAAGTTAATTGGTTTTGTGAATTTTTTTTTTGTCAAACTTATATTATGTGCGTTGTGAGCTACATCTTGTGGTCAAATATGTTACTACAACTGTGTTGAGGATGAACATAATGGCACATTGTGTTCTCTGCAGCAGGAGAGGTGAGCTGTGGTCCTGAGAGGCTGGTGTCCAATGCAGTTTGATGATTTTTTTCTGCTCTTAATACACCTATTAAGAGAGACAGTTTGCTACACAGCAAATTTACCAGTGTTATATAAAAAAACGACTAGTGTTAATACTATGGGTAGAAACAATGAACACTCACTGTATTATTTTAATGCTGTCAGTGTTATTTAACACTGGGAAAAAGAGTACTGATCCGTATCAGGTGTGTTACAGCGGAAGAATCACTGATCAGTTTTGGATCAGTTTTAACTGGAATGCCATGAAACAAGTTACTGCACTGAGATACATGCTTAGTATTTGTGTGTAAATATGATTCTATGCATGAAATAACACATTTCTGGAAATGAACATAGAATGAACAGAAAATGTCCTGATATGCTCAATATATCTATATTATTTGTCCAGGTTTTACAGGATAATGATGGAAATTATCCATTATTTGCTCAGAAATTTGGAGAGGGTCATACACTCCCAATCCCTTACACCAGAAACTATTAACTTTCTGAGAAGTGTCTGACTGTAGTAGGAACTCCTCAGTCAATGATACTCCTGAAACCCTCCTTGTTGACTTTTTTTTTTACTGCAGAAAAGTACAGGATGTCCTCATTCCCATGTATCAGTATCATAAATACCAGTAATCTAACACTGTAGTAACTTTAAGTATAACCAATATGTTTATGGATGGGTTAAGTCTCTAATAGTCAAGGTTGATAAAAAAATTGGTCATTATGGTAAAAACTGTGATGTTAAACTAGATGTTTTTTTATTCTGGTCAGCCAGCTTGGTCATGCCAGTCTTAGTGGTTGTCCAGCATCAGGCTTGGTCAGGTTGATCATGTTTAAAGACTAAACCTTGAATAAACCTTCAATCTCATAGAGAGTAATGTGGCCTTTCAGTTTGAGGTGATAAAATGTAAGCGCTGCCATTTTTAACCAGTGTTTGAAATAGTTCACTGCATCACCACCCTGTGGTGTCATTGCACCTTTAGTTGCATGAAAGACAGAAAGAAATGCTGTTTGAAGGGGAAAACAATGTAAAAAAAAAAAAAGGAACTGTAACAATTTAAGCATCTATTGGATTAAAACAGGGGTCTCAAAGTAGCGGCCCGCGGGCCACATGCGGCCCGCGACGCGGTTTCATACGGCCCCTCACGGGTTAACAAAATAAACATACATCTGGCCCGCAATTCAATTTAATTATTTATGCTTTATTATGTTCGTTTTCATATTTTATCTTAACTTGTATTTTGGTGTGTGTGTGTGGTTTTTTTTTTTTTTTTTTGCTTACGCTGCGTTGCCTGCTTTAGTAGTCTTCAGTAGCCTTCAACAGTCTAACCTTGCAGCCGTGGTGTGTTCACTAAACTCCGTAGTTATAAACATCCTGAGGTTAGCAGCGCGTTTATAATGTAATCCGAGCAGTGCCTCCGTGACGCTGCTCTAAACTGCTGCTGTTAGCTGCTTGGGCTGAAAGATGAACTGTAGAGAGCTGTATTATCCGGTTAGTGGGGTTATTTTATTTCATACACAGAAGAACTTACACATTTTTAAAAACGCTCCAGACTGGCTGAGCTGAGCCCTGTAGCCCGTGGCTGGGCTGCAGCTCTGACTAAGCAAAGACTGCGGGCTTGTGGTGCTGCAGCTGCAGCTCCGACTAGTGGTTGGATGAGGAACTGCTAAATCTGAGGAAATGCTAAATCTGTCACAGCTCACAATTTTTGATTTTATATTTATTAAGCCTTATTTCAGTATCAAACGTTTTGATCAAAGTTAATATAACTTATAAATTAAAAGGATTTATGTTAATAGAGCAACAAGCAACCATTTTTCCATGCAACTGTAATATTTGATTGAATAAATAGTATATTGAGAGTTATTTAACATTAAGGAGTAATTACATTCATTTTATATTACATCTGGTTACATTTTCTTATATTTATAAGTTACATCTGGCCCTCAGAGGACAGCCAATATGCCAATGTGGCCCTCGGCAAAAATGAGTTTGAGACCCCTGGATTAAAATGACCATATTACACAACAAGGCGCACTTAAAATAATTGAATTTTACCAAAAAATGACAGTGTGCCTTAAAATCCAGTGTGCCTTATGTATGAATTCAACCAGTCAGGTTGTAAGAAGCAGTAACTGCTGCTCCATTGAAATACAGCAGTTTCTTAAAACCTTGTGGGACTAATAAAGAATGATCTTATCATTAAACTGCAAGGAACCTCTCTTTTTATCCATGATATTCCTGTTCAGTGGTGAACTGAAAACTCCTATTTTAAAACAATGTTTCACTTGGTGCACAATCATTTAAATCTGAAACTTGATGTTCCAGTTGGTTGGTATTCAGTGGCTACATGATTGCTATGCTATGCAGATGTACCAAAATAAAAACATAACATTAAATGTGCTTACATGTGCTTACACTTTAAAAAAGCAATTAAAATAACAAATTATTTCACATTTTATTATTCCAGCAGACAAACCAACAAACCCCAACATTTAGCTAACTCAGGTAATTGTGAATATATTTTTAAGCACACATTTACCTAGTGCAATCAGTAGTGTTATCATAATAATACATTTACTTTGTAAGGGCTGGTGGCCGATCGAGGCGTCCTCCAGGGCATCGGAGGGCGCGCCAGGCCAGCGCCGAGGGTTAGTTGGCTAATTATCAACACCTGCTTTCAACACCTTATAAGCAACGCCAACCAGCCACTCGGCGCTGGATCTTTGAAGCTCGTGAGAGCGAATCTATGCCCGATTTTTCTTTGAGCTCCGACTCTCTTTTCCTTCTTTCCTATCCACGGCAAGTGCCGTTTATTTCCCTCTCGAGTTTGGTGTGGATGTGTAGAGCTGTGAGCTCCACCGCTCTCCTCTGAGTCTTTGTTTGTGTGTGTGTGTGTGTGTGTGTGGTAGCCGCCGCGAGGCACGCGGTGTGCTCACCTTTTCTTTCCCTCACTGTTCCTCCCCTCTCTGGTGGAGCAGCGTTTAAATCCACAAGCACCTCAGTTCAGTTTTGTTTTCTTTGGAAGCTCTTTTGTTCAGTTACTCCTTCACCTCGTTTTATAAGAGGTAGCTGCACTTCCTCAGCGATCCTAGTTTACGTTTTCTCCCCCTCTCTTTCACTCACGCTCGGCGCGAGGTTTGTTTTCCACCCGTTTTCATTGCTCCGCCCCTTTCGGCGGAGGCTCTTTAAAGGGCGATTAAAGCGGACTCATCCCAATCTGTTCGCTGGTGCAGCGATTAGAGCACTGGGCTGCGACCGCGATAGCCTGGGTTCAATCCCCGCGTGGAGCGGGGTGTAATAAGGACTTATACATATAATTTTATATATATTATTATTATTATTATTATTATTATTATTTTCCTTTTTTCTTGGGTTTACCTGCTTTGAGATCCACTGCTCTGAGATCCTGAGATCCAGGTTCTAAAAACCTTCTGGGCTGGAGAGCTACTGCTCCCAACCCATTACATACTTAAGCTGTGCTATTTTTTGTCATAGATTTTTTTGGTCATAGAGCTACTACTACATGTGAGTGAAATTTACACAGAGTGCTAAGGCTAAATAAGCTCAGCCAGCCCTGTACAGCTTTAACCTTTCAGCAGGTAAACATCCAGTTTGTGAAGAGGTAGTAAACTCATAATACTGTAAGTAATACTCAGTGTTTTTATTTAATGTGTGCATGTAGATAATTAATACAAGTCAAAGTTTTTGGCCAAATATTTTTGATTGCCAAATAATTAGTTAATCCCCTACTATAAAAAGCTATAGAATAGCAATCACATAGGGACTGCATATCAACCTTCTGGGACATCAACAGGCGTATAGCAACCACTTGCGAGGCCATATCAACTACTTAGCAAAAGCATAGCAACCACCTACCTACTTCATAGCAACCCCTGGGTAAACCATAGCAAGTGTTTAGTAACAGCATAACAAACCATTGGAAATGCATTGTAATCGCCTAGCAACCACTCAACAGCTGCATAACAAGAGCCTGAGGGTCAATATTAATATAAGATGTTTTTGTGTTCGCAGCAAAAGTGTTTAAATTTTCTACACTGTGTAACAATACATTTTCAAGACTTCCTCTGATTGAACACAATATTATAAATATAGAGGAATACACCTTAACTCTTCACTTGAAAATACTTTTAATACAATTTCTACTGTTCTCTTTGATGTGGGCATTTTCCATGACCCAGTCCTCCAGGTTAAGTTGAATAATTCTTGTAAGCGGTGAAATTACACAATCATTACAAATATTATATTTGCTGTGAAAAAGATTTTTAATAGAAATTGAATATGTCTAGGAATTCCCTGTCCACCCTGTCATCATGGGATAACTGCTTATTTGAAATCAATCATCTCTTTGACATCAGTGACATCACCATCTTTATACTGTTTTCTTTAAACGTCCGTACGTTTTGGGGTTTAGGGCCCTCTCTGTTGAGAATGGGTAATTGCACTGAGCATGCAGAAGAATCATTATACACACTTTGTTTTTACTATGAGTGAATGAGATACTGAGCACTGAGTTTCTCCTTCTGAAGTCTCCACTGCTCCACCAGCCGGTCACGTTCAGTAAAATTGAGCCGGATCCTCTTTTAGAGGCTGTTCATTTCACGTAAGTACGTAAAGATGTGTGACGTGGCCTAAGAACTCCTGTGAAAAGCGCTGTGACAACTGTTCTGGACGTTCTTGGAACATTTTTTATTATTTGTAAAGGTTTTGAAAATGTCACTGCAACATCACTCATGTTAATATTTTAATGTTTAGTTTTGGGAATCTTACTTTTAACATTTCCATAATGTTTTATTATTCATCAATGTTATAGTATTCATCTAGCTGAGAAATGTTTTGATGTAAATCATTATTATATCTCATGTTTTCAGAACGTTCCTGGAACATTATTTTTGTAATGTTACTGGCTAACCAATCTAAAAATCTTTTCAAAAGGTTGATAAATGTTGGTAAAACATTTTCTGTTAATGGGATAAAACAATTTAAAAAATATATCAAAATGTATCTCTGAAATAGAACAAGGTCTAAATGTAATTCTAATTTTTGATAAATTGTCCACCCTGTCATGAACGACTGGAAATAAAAAGTGAAAATAAAAAGTGATTTATCAGCTGGGAAATTATCTTTTCTGTGTAGTCCAAAAACCTTATAAATATGATGAATAGTCAAAATAATTAAAAGTCACAATTCTTATAATGACCCCAAGGACACAATAGTAATCACCTAGCATCACTTTAGTAACCACCTAGGAATTGCTCTGCATTTTCCTCAGATTGTATGCTTTTCTAGTTGTTGTGGTTAAATTAAAATACTGACGCTTATGTAATTTTTATGTTACTGTACTATATTGCCATGCACTGTGTTTAACCTCTAAGGCATGAAGGCAGAGGACAACCTGAATTTGACCCCACTGAGAGTTATGCGGTAACCTGCAGGCAACTGAAAAGAGTAAATGTAAACGAAGCTAAAGAAAGAACCCATTCTTCTCTGAGTTACGCAACACACACTTTACACATCACTCACAGTGGACGCGTACACACACTCCACTGAATAGCCCGTCATTAATCTCTGTTCCCCCAGAGGGCTTTAAGGCCTGCAATCTTTCATCGCGCCTAAAACACTGGTTGGTTCTCAGTTGGTTATTTGCATTTATGTCATGACAGTACTATATATAGCTCTGATAGTGTGCTTTTTTGTAGGTAGAACCTTATTGGCTGAGTAAGGCAAATATTAAAGAATGTTTTACCTGTTTAAATCTGCCTGGTAAAAAGCCTTAAAGAATCGTATGTGTACATTTAAAAAAAAAAAAAGATTTTTATTATATCACTGCAAAAAAAATGTTTTTATGTTACATATTTGTTTGTAAGAGTGTAGTCCATGTGTCTATGATGCAGATTGTTAAACAGATCATTTAGAGGCTATTAAAGCTTGTCTATTTGTGCCAAGTTAAGCTGATGCACATTATGTGCATGCAAGTAGACCTGTCATGATGATTATGTTATTGACTTAATAATAAATTTATATGACCTTCATAAGATTTGCTGATCTTAGTATCGTCCATTGTATTTCCTTACAAGTTTGTTAGCATTATTATTATTATTATTATTATTGTTATTATTATTATTATTATTATTATTATTATTATTATTATTATTAAGTATAGCCAGTGGCACAATGCCCAATTTGAAAACAAACCCACCATTCACACAGTAGACTGCAGAAAGTGAAGAAAGAAAGTTTGCAATGTCCACACTATAATTAATTGAAAGCTAATGATGTGCTTAATTATTTAATTATGTGCTTGCTTTTTATCTTATATTTCTTCATATCATCGACAATAATTGGTCTTAAAATATAAATAATATTGTTTATCGCAATTATTTTCTTCATGCAAAAAAATTGTTATCGTGGCAGGCCTACTACTGTTATCGTGGCAGGTGTTCAAACTGCACTTTTAGCATAAACATCAGCAAAAGTGAGAAGTTTGGCAATAACATCCCAAACTGCAGCAGAGTATGCAAGCTGATCATGTATTCTTCATTTTGTTTATGCTGTGTTAGGTACCATACTTAATAGCATTATTAAGTTTATAGCCAACTCAGTTTCTTCTCAAACGACTATGCAGTGCAGTTTATCAATTTATCGAAATATTTAGTAACATTTTATTTTGATGGTCCATAACAGATGACTCTTAGATGCTCAACTAAAGAATCAAGTCTGTTAAATGCAACTGAATTACAAAACTTAAACATCAACCTCAACCAGAATCAACCTTAAAACCCAGCCCTAAACCAAACCATAAATCTAACACTAAACTTAACCCTAAAATGTTAAGATTAGATTTTGTGTTAGAGTTGAATGTAGGGGGGCGCCGAGTGGTCCAGCGGTCTAAAGCACTGCAACTATGAGCAGGAGGTCGCAGGTTCGAATCCCAGCTCATGCAGCTTTGCCATCAAGCCGCCGGCGCTCAGAGGGAGCGCTCCCTCCGGGTGGGTAGATGGCGCTCTCTCCCCACATCACTCCTACAGTGATGTCTGCAGCACAGGGCGTCTGTGAGCTGATGTATCCGAGATCCGAGTCGCTGTGCTTTCCTCCGAGCGCGCTCGGCAATGCTGCATCAGCAGCAGCTCGAAAAACATGTGGCTTCACATGAGGCATGTGTTAGTCTTCACCATTCTGGTGTGTTGGGGCATTACTAGTGATAGAGGGAGTCCTAATGAGTGGGTTGGGTAATTGGTCGTGTAAATTGGGAAGAAAATGGGAAAAATTTAGAAATAAAATTATAAAAAAAAGAAAAGAAAGTTGGATGTAGGGTTTGATAGACTCTATAGACAATTGTTTACTTTCACCTTAGAGTTCAGTTGCATTTAACAGACATGCAGTTGAATGTAAGATGAATGGTAGTTGAGCATCTAAAAGGCGTCTATAATGGACCATCTAAGTAAAGTGATACCAACGTTTTTTAGGACAAACTAAAGATCTTTTCTGGGAAAAAACACACACTCACAACTACAGCATCACTGAAACGGTGTCTTTATTTTGCTCAGTGAACTACATTCTGTTTTCTCATCACTTTGGAGGTGCGGGTTGGAGGGTCTTCAGTTGCGAGTGATGGATGTTGTGGAAGACGAGGTGGTGACCACTTTTCCATCCACCACTTCCTCCACCACGGTGATCACAGCCGCTTTGGTAGTGGAGCTGGAGCTGGCAGAGATGGAGGCGCTGGAAGAACAGAAAGAGAAAGATCTTAAGGTCGGTTTGCTTATTTTAATGTGTCGTTGCAAAACAGTGTAACTACTGACAAACTTTTTAAACTCACAATTTTGTTTAACTACATTATCTATAGGTTATAATTGTATAGGTTATGTTTTGAGGTTAGATGTACCTTCCACTGGCTTCTGCATCCAGTAGTCTCCTGTACTCAGCGATCTCCAGCTCCAGTCTGGTCTTGATGTCCAGCAGCATCTGGTACTCCTGACCCTGACGCTCCAGGTTAGCGCGGAGCTGCACCAACTGGTCTTCCAGACTGCTTACCTGCAGAACAGGCAGTTTGTACAACACGTAAATCCCAGTGTGTGTTCTAAACAATGTAAAATATAAGATTTTTATCAAACCTCACCTGTGATTGGTATCCTGTGAGCTGTCTGGAGTAACGTGCCAGTTTCAGCCAGTGTGCCCTCCATTGAGGCTTTCTGTGGTAAGAAGAAGTGATTTTAACTTGCCTGAAATTATGTTCTTTAGTATAGACAGTAATTTCATATTGCTCCAATACATTTCTAAGACCATATGGATGCTCAAATGGTTCATGTGACCTTGTTTGGTAGGTGGAAACCTTTTCTTTTTTTATTGCTAGAAAGGATTCCATTTGTCAGATTCCTTTTTTTGCTTACAGTGTACAACGAGATGTGTAAAGATATCCTTGAAAAACTAATCTGTTTTCTTATTTCTGCATCTTTATATAGTTTTCATGGTTTCATGTTTGGCTATTTAGATGGGTGATCTCTGGAGGCATCTTTCCTTTTCCCACATACTCCTACATTAATGTTCATTCCCTTTTTTCTTATATAAGTCATTCTCCCCCCAATCAATACTTTTAGGCTTTTGGAATACTCTTCATTGTTTTACCAGTTCTATACACTATGCCAATGCAAGCGCTTCCGCCAAGCCAAGAACACAATCACTTTTGTTCACCCTGAGGAGAATCCACCATCAGCTGCCAGGGCTGCCTCAATTGGCCTGCTTACAACAGCACAAGACTGGGAGTTGAAGGTTGACCTGGGGAGGCAACTTAAATTCCCAGAAAATGCTGCCACTACAACACTGCGGCCAGATATAGTGCTAATCTCCAAGACCACCAAGCAGATTGTTCTCCTTGAACTCACTGTACCCTGGGAGGAGCGGATTGAGGAGGCCAACGAGAGGAAGAGGGCGAAGTATGCAGAGCTTGTGGGGGAGTGCCGGAACAACGGGTGGCAGGCACGGTGTGAGCCCATTAAGGTTGGATGCAGAGGGTTCTCTGGCCAAACTCTCTGCAGGGCCTACAACATCTTGGGCATCAGTGGGGCCTGCAAGCGAAGGGCTATTAAGGAGGCCACTGAGGCAGCAGAAGTTGCCTCAAGGTGGCTGTGGATAATGAGAGGAGAACCGTGGGTGTGGTAGCGCTACCTGGACACAAGCTGGGGCCTGATCAACCCCAGCTGGGTCGCCTGGGTGAGAGTGTATGATGTTTGAAAGACCCGAAACACTTCATGACCCCAGGTAACATCACTGATGATGTGTCCAGGTTGCATCAGTAGATGTATGTAACAAACTGTCACCTGTTCTATTTTGGTGTTTTTTTGCTTCTACCATCAGCTAGATTTCAGTGGTTACTTGTTTGATTAAATTTCTTTTTATGTTTTTAGTCTCTCTTTTTTCCGTAGATTTTAGGTAATCTATTTAGCTTTAGTTGATGTTTCTGTGCAGAACTTTTGTTAAAAGTGCTTTAAGTACAAAGGTACCTGGATTACATTCAGAGTGACTCAGAAACCCTGGTGAACTAACCACCTCCCTTTTACTCCTATGGTTGAAAAAAAAAAACATTGCTAAAGTGCCCTATTGGCTGCCCTTCCCATAGTCCAAATTACTGAGTGCCTTCTAGGGTGCCCCGTCTTCATATAAATGATGTGCCCCCAAGAGCAAGAACTATTTGGTTGCCCTTCCAATAAAAAAGGTACAATTAGTTGTATCATACATGGTCCACTTTTTATATTTTCGCCCTTGCCCTTTATACACCCTGCCACTGTTAATAAATAATTGATCCTTCATTAATGTAGTTTTGAGATCTGCCGTGTAATGCAGTAATGCAGATATGTGAGTAATATAGATAAGTGTGTATTAGAGTAGTTCTGTGATCTTACCATGGCTAACAGAGACTGGAGCTCGATCTCTAGAGACTGCGATGTGCTCTTCACTGTGTTCACTTCTGTTTTAGTTGTCTGCAGGGTTTCTGTGCTCACAGCAACCTCCTGTTTCAGGGTCTCAGACTGTTCAATAAAAAAAAAAAAAACAACAGAAAAGAGTTAGTGGTCAAAAGAGTCCTTATAATATGTGATCATGTGTTATTAGCATAGTCCTGTATAGTATGTAACATGTTTTATATAATTACAAACAGTATTATCTTTACAAGTGTTTCTTTACACTTTGTGTTCTTTACTAATATCAAATGTAAAAACCACATTAATAACTGCAGATGTCTAAAGGTTAATACATAATAAGCATATTTATTAACAACATGTTGAATGAACTGACCTTGGCCTGAAACCAGGTCTCTAGCTCCCTCTGGCTCTTGGCAGCGACGACTTCATAGTGCTCACGGATTTCCTCCATAATTTTGGTCAGGTCTTCCTGTGGTGCAGCGTCAACCTCAACATGGATCTGTCCTGTCATCTGAGTGCGCGTCGTCAGCAGTTCCTGGAGATGTGTTATGTAAGAAAAAGTTTAATACAGTGTTTATATCTAATAGAAATGTCTACAAACATACTTAAATAGCAGACGAACTGATGGACATAAGGTGGTAAATTATCTATACATCTCTAAATTATCTATGCAAACCCTTGTTTGTCTACATTATTAACTGCATTATTAATTATTAGCATTTTTTTTCTCAGAATAGTTCATCACCTCTTCATGGTTCTTCTTGAGGAAAGCCAGTTCCTCTGTCAGCCCTTCGATTTGCATGGCCAGGTCTTTCTTGGTCATGTTCAGCTCGTCCAGCAGCCTCCTCAGACCAGCGATATCAGCCTCCACTGACTGACGCATGGCCAGCTCAGTCTCGTACCTTCATTATAAAAAAAAATAATAATTTGTTGTCTTTATGTGCATTCGTCAAATTCTGAAAAATGTAGAGCTTTTATAACTGTGATTCATCTACAGTGAGTGATGTAAGATTTAATAAACAACACTTACTTCATTCTGAAGTCATCAGCTGCAAGGCTGGCATTGTCAATGCTGAGGTGGATGGTTCCCTTCAACTGGATGGCGTCCAAGATCTGAATACATCAGCAGGAAAAAAATAAGAGGCATTTGAAAAACAGTGTCCAGCTTTTCAGTGAACAATGCAAAAGTGATAAGTGACATAAAATCTAATAAATGAGTGAGAAAACTGTGAATTTCATCGAGGACAAGAATTCGGTAAAAATCTCACATTTCTGAATGCAAACTTGGTTAAAATGCTACATTTGTGATTACAGAGTGCAATGTTTAGTATATTGTAATTAGAACAAAATTTTACTAGATTTTTTAAAATAAGTGATTTACCTTGGCCTGGAGGTCAGAGATGGTAACGAAAAAGCCGGACTGATCACGTGCAGCAGGTGAGGTTCTGGCCTCCAGGAACTGGCGGATCTTCAGCTCCAGCTCTGCGTTGGCCTTCTCCAGGGAGCGCACCTTCTCCAGGTAGGTGGCCAGACGATCATTCAGGTTCTGCATGGTGAACTTCTCATTGCCGAGAATGCTGCTATCTGCAGCGCCAGCTGCTCCAGCCCCAAAGCCACCACCAAAACCAGCACCGGCACCACCACCAAAACCAGCACCAGCACCAGCACCTGCACCAAAACCTCCACCAGAGCCAAAGCCAAAGCCTCCACTGGAGCTGCCCAAGGACACAGAGCGCGAAGCCTGGGAGATGCGAACTCCAGAGCCTCCAGCTCCTCCATAGACACTTCCAGACCTCATGGCGCTGATACGGCTTCCTCCTCCAAAGGAGCCTGCAGATGCGAAGCTGCCGCGGGTGGAGAATGCAGTTGCCATGGCTGATGGAGGCTTTTTGCTTTACCCGGCTCTGATGAGAGTAAGTGAGGAGGACACATTCACACTCCTTTTATATGCTGTCCTGGACACCCAACCTGGGTGGTACCCAGGGACACATGGGCTCCATTTTCATGTTACGAAACTCTGCTGACGCTGCAGACGTTTATCGGTACATATGATCGTTTTTGGTATGAGGTCAAGCTTTCAGGCTAGTTTTTATGACACAATGATTGACAGTGGCAGAGTCTTTCTCAGGCGATCACCTGCTTCTGAGTGCACTTGATACCATCTTTCATTCTCAGGGGTTATTCCTTCAGGTCCTAAATTCCTCAAGCGTGAGGACAGTTCACAACATGAAGAGACGCCGAATCTAAGAAACCTTCTGGCAGGTTTTTAAGCAAACACAGCAAAGAAACATACGTTAAGTAAAACTTCAGGGTGGTAAAGGTTTGTGCAAAAGTACTAAGAGTTGACGAACTGAACTGAAGTCTTACAATACCTACAGCCTAATGCTTGCCTATTGTAATGTCTGCTGTACGTAAATGATAAATCCATTACATCAGCTACCACATAATCGAACCAAACAACCTTTGTAGTCAGGGGTCATCCCAACTACTCAATTCTGCAAAAACACACACAATGCTTTTAGATGCTACCATGCACAGTTTGGACCTCTACCTGACTATATTAATGGCATAGGCCACCCAATAATCTAATATATCTAAAATGTACTACATTTTCTTGCCCCGAAAATGTAATACATATTCTACAAATAAACTCTTTACCTCAAGTTTATACATCAATAAATTGATTCACTGAGAGATTTTTTTTTTTTTAACTTTTTTTATACCGTCATACCATGTCTAAACATTACCTTGGTATTACTGGTGGTGCAGGTCCTGTATTTATGTAGCTACAATACCATTAAATTCTGGGTTATTTTTAAACTGAAAAATTCTAGCTCAAGACTAGCTGGTCATCCAGAAAAAAAGCTGATCTTTTTAGCATGGTGAACACTGCACATATGTTTAGGTCAGTCATACAGTAAATATTAAACCACCAGTCTGTTTAGCACAGAACACTTTAGGTAGAATGATATCTAACATTCTGTTCACCACAGAATACACTCAAGTCTGTTTGACCGAAACTCCAGAAATCTGCATCATTTTGTCCATGGTGTTGGGTTTTAAAGCTCACTTGCTAAGCTAGCCTCTAGTACAGATATACGGAGTATCAAGCAGCTCAGTACAACTGTTTTTGGTTCTGGATCAGTTGATCAGTTCTTTGATCAGTTCTTTACTTGGAGTGTTTTCTCCCTTTTTCGTGTTTGGTTTCACACAGGCACAAACCTAAATGCACCAATAAAAATAATGTGAGGATACTGTCTCCTCTGATTGGTCAGAGCTGTCTGGCGCAGGAGCAAGGAAATAAATACAATGAGTAGATTCTGTTTTCCATCGCTCGTAAATCTGTGTAAACAGCATGCAACAGAGACAGCGTTTGTTCATAGCAGTATATAATCTGGCTTTTATATCACATTAAACTGTGATTAGGAGTGCGTCTAATGTTTTCACACCTGCTGAATCGAGCTGCGTTAAGAGTACAAACAAACCAGAGTTCATTTTAAACGTACAAAATAATTCTGAAATGCCCTAACTAACCTTAGTACTGATGATAAAAATGTGTGTATGAGAGAGTTAAGTCATAGTTAGCTAGCTAGCTAGATGACGTTAGCAAATAGACTAACTGCTGACAGTTTATGGAGTTAACCACTGCCTATCTCTGCCATTATATCAGAAAATGACTGCAGACCTAAATGAATAGAATGGCTAAAAACACAAATTTGTCCAGGACATTCCTTTAATTTTAAAAAGTAAAACGATGTAGTTGCTGTAGTTACCTATTTAATACAGGTTTTAGACAGTAAACACGCTAACTAGGATTACTGCTACTTTGAGCTGACTGGTTGGTGAGCTGAAAACATTTGATATTGCTCTGCGTTCAGTTTTTCTGTCATACCTTGGTTTTACCTTCTAGGTTAAAGTTATCAGTGAAGAGTCTTTTCTTCAATTTTGGTTTTAGGCCACTAGATGGGGCAAGTGAAGAGACTGAACCCCTGTTCAACTGCTGGATGCACCACATCTGTTTTCAGTCTGAGTGATTTATAATGTGATGAAGGTCCTGAATTGTGTTTTTAACTCAATTGTTTGGCCTTTTAAGTTTTGGCTGCATCTCAGCTAAAGCTTACTGAAGCTGGCTAAAGCATATTCATCTAGTGCGAGATTTCCTAACTCACGGCGACCTTAACCCATTGCAAAACTTTCCACGGCCCCCAGAACTATTTTATTTGCCATTTAATACCAAATATAGCACAACCATCTACTTTGTTGTTTTCACAGAACCCTTAGTGCTAGAAACTCACTGCTGTATTTTCTTCGATTGGATTTATGCTTGCCTTTCTCAGTTCTCTTGGTCAGAGATACAGTGGGGCCACTTCACTTGCAGATGGTCCAACTTCAGTCTTTTGTTGCCAAAGATCCTGTTTTGACCCATTTACCCATAATGTGTAAAACACATTAGCACTGGACAAACACTTCACTCAGACTCTCACTAATAACATAACTAGCTCGTTAATATGCTTCCTAGCTTGCTCTGCCTGCCATGTGACTACACTCCAACCAATCAACAAGCTTTACCTGAACATGCTTTGTTTTACAATATACATGAACTAAATTTTGCTGAACTATCTATATATAAGAATAATATGTTAGAAAATATATAAAAAAGTGGTATATGCCCCCCTTGCAGTACCTCTGTAGAACACTGCAGGGGGATCCAGGTGAATTAATGGCGAGCGTTTATGAAGAGGAAATTGTTTCGCTTAAAACAAGTGGAAAACAGTGTCCAGTTTTTTAATGAACAATACAAAAGTGATATGAGGGGAATAATTATTGGGTGCAAAAATGGTAAAACTGAGAGAGAATCACACCCTTTTGAAAGCAAAATTGGTTAAAATGCTACATTTCCGATTACAGAGTGCAATGTTTGCTATATTGTAACTAGAACAGAATTTTTTAAATAAGTGATTTACCTTGGCCTGGAGTTCAGAGATGGAAAAAGCCAGACTGATCACGTGCAGCAGCTGAGGTTCTGGCCTCCAGGAACTCCAGCTCAGCATTGGCCTTCTCCAGGGAGCGCTCCTTCTCCAGGTAGGAGGCCAGACGGTCATTCAGCATTTATTTTAGAAAATCTGAAAAAAAAATGTAAATGGCCTCTTGCAGTACCTCTGCGAAACACTGTGGGGACACGGCCCACAGGTTAAAAACAAAACACTAATCTAGTAAATTAATGGTGAGAGCAGATTGTCTCTCTTAAAACAAGAAAAAGTTAGCCTAGCCTGAATAAACAGCATTTAGTCATATTACGGGAATATAAAAAAAAAGGTATATATATATTCTTTTTGTGTATAACTAAATACCCAGGGGAGGGTAGCCTTTGTCAACACGACTACACACTAAAGGTGAGTTAGTGGTGGGGGTACTCCATTATGCAAACAAATGATGAAAGGATGAAATGGTTATATTAAATTTGGCTTAGTTACTTGGTCAATACTTTCCATTCAAATTTAGAGTTACTATGATATTTAAGTCAGTACAATCAACTTAATTGAGTAAATAAGAATAAGTTTTAAGTACACATTATGTATAACACACATGGTGCATCAAAAGAAACAGTACCTGTCACCTTACCAGAAACTTTTTCAAGCAATGGGGTGGATTTATTCAGCTTTGCATATGTGTGGTTGTCAGTTTAATTGACAGTTTTGCACAGCTGGAGGGAAGACTTAACCACAAAATAATGTCAAACGCTGACTGTCAAATCTGTTGAAGGGTTGAAGCTGAAAAGAGGATGACTTGATGACAACTACAACAGACTACCTGAAGAGAGACAAAAAAAACTGTAGGAATGATCCACAGATTGTAACGGGTTGGGGAGCAGTAGCTCTCCAGCCCAGAAGATTGTAGGAACCAAGTGCAGAGCAGCAGATCTCAAAGCAGGTAAACCCAAGAAAAAGGGAAAAAAAAAAAAAAAAAATAATAATAATAATCAATATATAATAGTATATATATATATATATATATATATATATATATATATATATATATATATTAATAGGATCTATAATAATATTATAGATATAATTATTATTATTAAACCCCGCTCCACGCGGGGATTGAACCCAGGCTGTCGCGGTCGCAGCCCAATGCTCTAACCGCTGAACCAGCGAGTGGATTGGGATGCGGCCGCTTTAATCGCCCTTTAGAGCCTCCACTCCCGAAAGGGGCGGAGCAACGAAAACGGGCGGAGAGGGAAAACAGGCGGAAAACAAAATTCACGCCGAGCGTGAGTGAGAGAAAGGGGGAGAATTGTAAACAAGACTCGCCGTGGAAGCTACGGCTACCTCTTATAAAACGAGGTGAAGGAGTAACTGAACAAAAGGGGCTTCCAAAGAAAACAAAACTGAACTGAGGTGTTTGTGGATTTAAACGCTGCTCCACCAGAGAGGGGAGGAACAGCGTGGGAGAGAGAAGGTAAACAACCGCGTGCCTCGCGGTGAGAAACACACACAGACACAGAGACACAGGAGAGAGCACACAGCTCTATCTCCAGCAGATTCGAGAGAGAAGAAAGGGACAGAGGAAGATACTTTTGCGGGAGGAGTATGCCAGCGGTGCTGGATCATACTCTCTCCAAAGGGATAGCAGGAAGAGAAAGAGAAAAGAGCCGAGGCTCACTCGAAAAAACGGGCATAGATTCGCTCTCACGAGCTTCAAAGATCCAGCGCCGAGTGGCTGGTTGGCGCTGCTTATAAGCTGTTGAAAGCAGGTGTTGATAATTAGCCAATCAGCCCTCGGCGCTGGCCTGGTGCGCCCTCCGACGCCCTGGAGGACACCTCGATCGGGCACCAGCCCTTACAGGACCCCCCCCCCAAGGGGCGGCACCCGACGGCCCTAAACCCGCCGCACGGTCTCGCCGAAAAGCCCTGACCAGTTCCGGGTCCAGGATGTGACGAGCTGGTACCCAGGACCGCTCCTCCGGCCCGTACCCCTCCCAGTCCACCAGATACTGGAGACCCCTGCGTACCTTTCGGGAGTCCAGGAGCCGGCGGACGGTGTAGGCGGGGGCACCACCAATGGTACGGGGGCCCGGGGGAGCAGCCGGACCCAAGGAACAGAGGTAGGGCTTAAGGCGGGACACGTGGAAGGTCGGGTGGATTCTTCTAAGGGCTGATGGCAGGGCAAGCCGGTATGAAACCGGATTGATCCGGCGAAGGATTTTAAACGGCCCCAAGTACCGTGGGGCCAGTTTACGTGGGGTACCCCGCAACGGGATATCCTTGGCCGAAAGCCAGACTCGTTGGCCGACTCGAAATGAGGGGGCAGGCCGACGCCTCCTGTCTGCGAGACGTTTCTGGGTTGCCCTGGCAGACAAGAGGGCGGCCCGAGCCCTCCTCCATGCTCGGCGGCAGCGGCTGACCATCTGGTCGGCCGTGGATACTCCCGTGACCGTCTCCTGACCAGGGAAAGCAGGCGGAGCATACCCAAACTGGCACTCAAAGGGTGACATCCCTAGAGACGAGTGCCAGAGGGTGTTATGGGCATACTCCGCCCACTTTAACTGGTCGGACCAGGTGGATGGTGCAGAGGAAGCCAGACAGCGGAGGGTTCGTTCCAGGTCCTGGTTAACCCTCTCTGTCTGGCCATTGGATTGGGGGTGGAACCCCGAGGACAGGCTGGCCTCTGACCCCAATAACCGGCAGAAAGCACCCCAGAACCGGCTGGTAAAGTGAGCCCCACGGTCTGACACAATGTCCGAAGGTAGGCCGTGGATGCGGACAACCTGCTCAAGCAGCACCTCAGCCGTCCCCTGGGCAGTCGGAAGCTTGGGCAATGGCACAAAGCGCCCGGCCTTGGAGAACCTGTCCACAATGACCAATATCACAGTGTTGCCCCGAGAAGGGGGCAGCCCCGTGATAAAGTCAAGGGACAGGTGTGACCAGGGGCGAGAGGGGACGGCTAAGGGGTGCAGCAGACCCGTGGGTTTGGTTCTGGGGTCCTTATTCCGCGCACATATCGTGCAGGCGGCCACGTGGGCACGCACGTCTGGCTCCATGCGAGGCCACCAAAACCGCCGCCGCAGGAACTCAAGCGTGCGCGTGACCCCTGGATGAGCAGCTTGGGGTGAGGAGTGTCCCCATGTGAGTACCCGTCCTCTGAGAGGAGCAGGTACATAGTCTCGGCCCTGAGGGCCATTCCCTGGACCCGGATCGGTCTCTTGGGCTCGCCTTATGGCGTCCAAGAGCCCCCACCGAAGGGGTGCCAGGATCTTGGCCAAAGGCAGGATGGTCGAGGCTTCGTCTGGAAGAGGGAGGGGTTCCCACTGGCGAGAGAGGGCGTCAGGTTTGACGTTCTTGGACCCGGGACGGTATGACAAAGTGAAGTCAAACCGGGTGAAGAACAGCCCCCATCTGGCCTGGCGTGGGTTCAGGCGCTTGGCCTGTTGGATGTAAGCCAGGTTTTTATGATCAGTCCAGACCAGAAAGGGGTGTTCCGCCCCCTCAAGCCAATGCCTCCACTCTTCCAGAGCCAACTTTACGGCCAGGAGCTCCCTGTCTCCCACGTCATACCTCTGCTCTGCAGGTGTTAGACGGTGGGAGTAGTAGGCACATGGGTGCAGTCGGCCATCCAGCCCCGCCCGCTGGGACAAGACCGCACCCACGCCTACTTCAGAGGCGTCCACCTCTACGACAAACGGGAGGCCAGGGTCAGGCAGTCGGAGAACTGGAGCCCTGGTCAGCAAGTTCTTGATAGCATCAAATGCTTCCTGGGCCTCTGTGCCCCAGCTGAACCGCCCAGACGTCTTCCTCGTCAGAGCGGTTAGCGGAGCGGCCACAGAGCTAAAGTTTCTTACGAATCGTCGAAAGAAATTAGCGAAGCCCAGGAAGCGCTGGACCAGGCGCACCGAAGTCGGTCGGGGCCAGTTCTCAACTGCCTTGACCTTGGTGGGGTCCATGCGCAGATTGTTATGTGACACAATAAAGCCCAAAAACGAGATGGTCTGCGCATGGAACTCCGACTTCTCCAGTTTGACGTAGAGGTGGTTCTCCAGGAGTAGCTGGAGAACCCGTCGGACGTGGGTAACGTGTTCGTTTAGTGAGCGACTGTATATGAGAATGTCGTCCAAGTAAACGAACACGTACCGGTCCAACGCCTCCCGGAGAACCTCATTAATGTACCCCTGGAAGACGGCGGGGGCGTTCATCAACCCAAAGGGCATAACTAGGTACTCATAGTGCCCAGATGGGGTGATGAACGCAGTCTTCCATTCGTCACCCGCCCTGATCCTAACCAGGTTGTAGGCACTGCGCAGGTCCAGCTTGGTGAAAATGGTGGCCTGCTGCAGTGCCTCAAAGGCGGATGACATGAGGGGCAGGGGGTAACGGTTCTTGACCGTGATCTTATTGAGGCCTCTGTAATCTATACAGGGCCTCAACCCGCCATCCTTCTTCCCCACGAAGAAGAACCCGGCGCCGGCCGGGGAGCAGGAGGGTCGAATAAATCCCAGGGCAAGGGCCTCTTGGATGTATTCCCCCATCGCCCGGCGTTCAGGACCCGAAAGAGAAAACAACCTTCCCCTGGGAGGACTGGTCCCAGGGAGAAGGTCGATAGCCATGTTGCAGGGACGGTGGGGGGGCAGTATCTGAGCCTGCCTTTTACTGAACACTTCGCGGAGGTCCTGGTATTCCTCGGGTACCCGAGAAAGGTCAGGACCTCCGGGGTCGGGGTCCACACCCTTGACGGCTCTGGGGGGCTGAAGGCAGGAGGTTTGACAAGCAGGCCCCCACCTCAAAACTGAACGGGTCAGCCAGTCGATGTGGGGGTTATGTCGCTGGAGCCAAGGGAAACCCAAAATAAGCTGCAAGTCGGGTGCCTTTATGATGTACAATACTACCTGTTCTGAATGAGGACCGACTCGCAGCGTGAGGGGGTGTGTTTGGTGGGACACAACCCCTGGCTCCAGTGACCGCCCATCGATAGCTGCTATGGGGAGGGGTTCCTGTAGGGGAACCAGTGGCAAGGCAAGCTTCCTGGCCATGGCCGCGTCCAAAAAGTTGCCTGCAGCTCCCGAGTCCAAAAAGGCAGGAAGACGAACCTCAGATGCCCCACACGAAAGTGTGGCATTGAGGAACACCCCCTGAGTTCGAGGGGACCCTGGTCGGTCTGTTAGGGGTCCTTCCTTCCCTAACAGACTTTGGCCTTTAACTGCTAGCTCGGGGCAGGCAGCGCGCTGATGCCCCGAGACTCCGCAGTGGAGACACCGACCCCCCCGCATGCGAGCATTGCGCTCCTGCCTAGACAGGCGAGTGTGCCCTAACTGCACGGGTTGTGCCCCAAGGTTTGGTGGCTCCTTGGTCAACCGAGGTGGACCAACAACCGAAGGCCAACCCCGAGGTACCTGAGGCACGGTCCCCGTGCCCTGAGCTCTACGCCTTTCTCTAAGGCGGCTGTCCAGTCTCTGGGTCAGCTCAATGAAGTCGTCAAGGGACGCTGGGGGGTCGCGATGAGCGAGCTCATCTTTGAGTCCCTCATTGAGGCCATGGTGGAACGCACTGCCCAGAGCGCTGGAGTTCCATCCGCTTCCAGCCGAGAGCGTGCGGAACTCTATAGCGTACTCCGAAACCGACCTCCTACCCTGACGCAGGTTCAGGAGGCGGGTTCCTACCTCCCCTCCTCGACTCGGGAGATCAAACGTCCGCGAGAGAGCAGCTGTAAACAGCGCAGCCGAGGTGCAAACCCTTGGCTGGTGTTCCCACACCGGGGTGGCCCACGCTAATGCCCGTCCGGAGAGGAGGGAGACGATATACGCCACTTTGGCACGCTCTGACTGGAAGCGGGACGGTTGCAGCTCGAATGCAAGGGAGCACTGCAGGAGAAACCCCCTACAGCCTCCTGGTTCACCACCATACCGCATGGGGGAAGGTAGTGGGGGCTCAACTTGAGGCCCCACTGAAAGTGCCACAGCAATTTTTTCTTCCACCTGGGGGGGTTTAGGTGCTTGGGTGACAGGCTGTGTTAACAGGCCAGTCAGACCCTGCAGCTGGGTTAGGATCTGCTGCAAGGTCTGTTCATGCCTCCCTATAGCCTCCCTCTGGTTCCCCAGTGTGGCTTTTACCTGCTCGAGATCCGGCTGCTCTGCTGGGTCCATGTTGGCGCTGGATCTTTCTGTAACGGGTTGGGGAGCAGTAGCTCTCCAGCCCAGAAGGTTGTAGGAACCAAGTGCAGAGCAGCAGATCTCAAAGCAGGTAAACCCAAGAAAAAGGGAAAAAAAAAAAATAAAATAATAATAATCAATATATAATAGTATATATATATATATATATATATATATATATATATTAATAGGATCTATAATAATATTATAGATATAATTATTATTATTAAACCCCGCTCCACGCGGGGATTGAACCCAGGCTGTCGCGGTCGCAGCCCAATGCTCTAACCGCTGAACCAGCGAGTGGATTGGGATGCGGCCGCTTTAATCGCCCTTTAGAGCCTCCACTCCCGAAAGGGGCGGAGCAACGAAAACGGGCGGAGAGGGAAAACAGGCGGAAAACAAAATTCACGCCGAGCGTGAGTGAGAGAAAGGGGGAGAATTGTAAACAAGACTCGCCGTGGAAGCTACGGCTACCTCTTATAAAACGAGGTGAAGGAGTAACTGAACAAAAGGGGCTTCCAAAGAAAACAAAACTGAACTGAGGTGTTTGTGGATTTAAACGCTGCTCCACCAGAGAGGGGAGGAACAGCGTGGGAGAGAGAAGGTAAACAACCGCGTGCCTCGCGGTGAGAAACACACACAGACACAGAGACACAGGAGAGAGCACACAGCTCTATCTCCAGCAGATTCGAGAGAGAAGAAAGGGACAGAGGAAGATACTTTTGCGGGAGGAGTATGCCAGCGGTGCTGGATCATACTCTCTCCAAAGGGATAGCAGGAAGAGAAAGAGAAAAGAGCCGAGGCTCACTCGAAAAAACGGGCATAGATTCGCTCTCACGAGCTTCAAAGATCCAGCGCCGAGTGGCTGGTTGGCGCTGCTTATAAGCTGTTGAAAGCAGGTGTTGATAATTAGCCAATCAGCCCTCGGCGCTGGCCTGGTGCGCCCTCCGACGCCCTGGAGGACACCTCGATCGGGCACCAGCCCTTACACAGATCCCAGAAAGGTAAATATTACAGAAACCTTGTGAATAGTCATTAACATATACATGCAAGGCAGCTCGATACTATCTCAAGAACTACAAGAAGTGAAAGAATTTTAGCTACAAAAAAACATTTCCAATCTGTGATTTGCTCCAAACCCATTAAGAACTATTTACAAAACAATTTGCATCAATTTAAGGAACCATTCGTCAGGCAAAAAAAACATTTAAGCATACAAATGGTTCTTTGAGTAGACATAGTCAACAAGACATTGCCAACAAGACTAAACACTAATGGTGAGTTATAATCAAATTAAATCAAATCAAATCAGGTTTATTGTCACATCACAGGTGAAGTAAAAACTTGGGTGCACAATCCCACTTTTTATACAGAGCACACTATATATATCATAATGTAAAATAATATAGAAAATATACAGTTAACTTCCGCTGTGCACATTAACTTACACTATTAACATACAATATTGCACTGTTGAATGTACAGGTATAATATATAATTCTGACTATATGGATGATACATTACTATTTTCAGGTGTATGTAGGACAGTTAGTAAGTGCAGTGTAACTTCACCTGTTATAAGTATAGTAGAGTATAGTAGAGTTAAGTGCAGGGTACAAAGTGGGCTTGTGTGGGGCTTGTCCAATAGGTGCAGAATAAGTTTTTCAACGCAATTTTTTATTTTATGTAAAGCTATGTATTGATGATCACAATATAGCAAAGTAACAAATCTAACAGTGATTTTAAAAAGTGTTGCATAAGTTAGAAAGTTATAATGACACCACACTGGCCTGCAGAGTGCACACACAAGCTCCTCTACTTTTTTAAAATATTAAGGCCTATGCTTCTTCCATGTTGCACAGTTCGATGTCATCCTTTTAAACCGATTTTGCTCATTCATACATCTCAGAATCAGAGATAAAGGGTCAGTTTTAATGGTCTAAAAAAAATGTGGTTTAAATTGGGCTCATTAAATTGGCCGAGTCAGTTTTAGGCAGAACATGCACAGGCATGCAGGGTCGGGCTGGATTTTTTGGGCCTGATCTAAGCTCTAATTGCTATGACAGTGAATCACTTTTAGACTGACTTTTTAGCTCTTAAAAAACACGTCCCTGTATTGAAGAACTAAAAAAAACGTATCTAAAGTAAAATGTGAACACTGTAAAATGTTAACAAAATACAATTCACCATCCCTCAGTCCATATACAGAGACTAAGCTTTAAAAAAGCCTTTAAACTTCTCTGTTACTCTGATAAAATCAGAACCAGTTGAGTTACATATCTACACCAATTTACCCTGCAACTTAATTCCACCTCTTCAATCTACAGCAGTTTCATATTCATATCACAGTTCCCAGGAGTGTTTCAGCTATGAGCGCTTTTTAAATGAAAGATGATACAGGACAGTCAGACAATGTACTTATTAGAGTAATTATCTTGAAGGCATAGTATCAGAAATGGGTTTTTAAGAAATGTTGGAAATTGGCTTCACAGAAAGATATCAAGCAAAAAAAATGTTGAATATGGGTTCTTTATGTTTGGTGAGGAGACTTTTCCTTTTTATAGTTATTTTAAGCCAGGGTTACTCAATCCTGGTCCCAGAGCCTCCCTGTTCATTCAGAGTTAAAGCAGGCAATCCTCTAAAATGTGCAAAGCGGGGTGGCCCATGTATAGTCATGATTATGATTTGATGCAATAGTCACTCAGTTCTTTATGCATTACTGTAGTACGTAAATAAATGTGTACCATCTTGAATTTTGATTCACAGTTACAATAATTACACACATGTATTCAACATCATACTCTCTCTTATGTGATTGTACATTACCCAGTTTCATAAATTGAGGATTATTACATGTATGAGTGCTGATGCATTTCCTGTTACTAATCTAATGAGGCACATGTGTAATTGCACAAATCACTCACCATAGATAAACATGTGTAATTACTGAAGCTGTACTATTGTAATAAAGCTGTAACTGTGAATACCCCACTAATAGTTGCATGTATATTGCATGTAGTATTATTGTGTATCTACCTTTAATATAAAAGTAGTTTGTTTGGTGCTGGACCACTTAAATGATGTTGTCCAACCCAATGCCCAAACCGAACTCCCACCACTTTCCTCAGGCCCTGTCTGGTCAGTCTCAAGTAAATGGTCTGGGATGTAGGCGTAAGTTGTTCAGTGCATTTTTTTTATTTTATATAAAGCTATTGTGTAATGATAACAATATATCAAAGTAACAAAATCTAACTGTGATGGTAAAGAACGCTGCACAAGTTAGAAAGTTATAATGACGCAGCACTGACTTGCACATTGCACACACAAGCCTCTGTACCTGTCCACATTACATTCTGGAGTTCCATTCTAAACTGATTTCTTATATGATGAGCCTATGTTTTCCATGTTGCACAGTTCAGTAACATCATTCTGAACAGATTTTGCTTATTCAAACTCAGAATCGAAGATAAAGGGTCAGTTTTAATGGTCTACTTACTAAAAAAAATGTGCGGTTTAATTCTGGCTCATAATGACAGTACATTACCTAGATTCATAATTGAGGACAATTAGATGTATTAGTGCTGATGCATTTCCTGTTACTATCTAATGAGGCACTTGTGTATTTGCACAAAGTGCACACCATTGATAAACATGTGTAATTACTGAAGCTGTACTATTTTAATACACCTGTAACTGTGAATATCCCACTAATTGTTGCATGACTGTTGCATGTAGGACTATTCTTAACTACACTTAAAATAAAAGTAAATTGTTTAATTTAGTTCTGTTGTGGTGATTCAGCTGCTGGACTGCTTAAATGTTGTTCTCACATCTCATTTTGCAGCATTAATTTTTTTTAAATTACTCCAAAATATTCTAAAAAAAGAGAAAATTTACTTTTTCTGCTGTAAAATTCCACTGAAGTTCCATCAGTTCCAGCTGAGCTTTGGGGCAGTGGGTCACTGATTACAAGGTTGTGGGTTCAATATCCACGTTCAACTGGATTCTACTGTTCAACTCCTGAACATGGAATTTAACCCTCTTTGCTCCCAGGCACAAGGTGTGATATCTGTATCTGATATATGTGTATGTTTTCTGCATGGTTGGGTTAAAGGTTTGTTTGTGTCTAAATACAAATGGTGGTCTTGGTCTGCAGATTTTTTCCCTCTTCTTGGGTTGTTTGTTGGCGAGATATCTTTAACGTATCTCCAGCAGTAGGACCTTAAAAACGTTCTTCAATAATTCTTTATAGATATACAATCTTTAGTATATAGAAGTATAAGAAGAGAAAGAATCTAAAATTTAGAATAGAATAGAATTTAGATACTTAAATGGACTTTTGCCTGATTTAAATGTTCTGCAGATTGGTTGAAAAGCTTTTTTCGATGGTTCTATATAACACATAAAAAAAATCAGTATTATCAACTACTATTACATTCAAATAAATATTTTTCATTATTATACAAACTCCTTTGCTCACTTGTTTTCTATATGACCAGTTATGTAAGTTAAGGCCTTAAAAACATGTTATCAGCTCTAAAAAGAACTTCATTATGCTGCCACTTCTTTACTCCTTTATTTTATTCTGTGCAATTATCTTGTCTATTTTATTATTGTGGTTTTATTCTATTTTATTTATTTTTATATATATCAAATTTTAAAATCAAATTCTTTAAAATCAAATTCAAATACAATTTCGTTCCACCTCATGTACCACATGTGATGTGAAATAAATAAAATCTCCTTGAATATTTGAATCCTTGAAAAAGAAGAATATTAAACATGCTGAGAGTCATTTGTACACATTTTGTAGACAGGATCCCAGATCAGATCCTTCTGTTACATGGTGCAATATGAACACCTGCAGTCGGCATGGTTAATGTGGGGCTTTAAAAAATACCTCAAGCCTTTTTGCTAAAAATTGTAAAAGAAAATCTAACACGCAAATTGAATACTACTTTGTCAAATAGCTACACTAGATGAGACACACTAATGGAACGCCCTTTCCTACAACACAATGCAAACTGTAGATGTTTATGTAAAAGTTAGATAAACCAACTGCTTAAGTAAATTATCAAATTGGTTTCAGAATAAGTTCACAAATTGCATAATTGTATGTATCTCTCTCACAGTAATGCTGAAGAATAGAGGGCACTGGGGTGGTGAGCTGGAAGCGTATAGGGGCTGCAGGGCCGGTATGCAGCTGGATTGTGTTCAGACCTGCTTAGCCTGGGGCTCACAGAGCAGCTCTGCTGACAGGACTCTGACAGGATTTGTTGCTTGAGCCTGAAGCCTGAAACTAAACAGACACTTTTCACCCTGAAACCAAAAGCCTGCTTGTGCAGTAAAAGGTCATTTCTTTATGACTTTGTGATTTACCACACTGTCATTAACTGATTGTTAGATTGATATTGTTAAATGATATAACTAATCGTCTCTGTTACATGTGTTTTAACATTTAACAACTATAGATAATCTAAAAAAGCACAGAAGACAAATGACCTTGAGCAAATGCTACAGTGCATACACACACACACACACACACATGGCTAGCTATCTTACTTAGAATTTCAATAAATATCATGTTTCTTTCCAGGCTTCATAAAACCCTTAATAGGTTAGCACCTATAATGCATCTAAATGTCTGACAGAATATTTTCCAACTCATGCTATAAGATCTCCACTTCCAACAAAATATTTTTTAATATATGTCCTAACTTGCAAAGTGCTGGAGCACTATGGGTCTGTATCTCTTGCACGTTTTTTCACTGATTCTTTTGATTTACAATGTCCACTTACACTTTGAGTTCATTTGAGGTTTTGCAAAATTGCATGCATTTTTAAGCAAAAACTAGTTTGTTAACATCACAATTCATAAACTTATACACTATAAAAACTTTTGGTCTGGTCAGTCAAAAAAATGCTTTATGTGGGAACAGGCAATAAAACTGGGTTCATTTAGCTCAACTAAATACCTTAAATAGGCCTTTTATAATGAATAGTATGAAATGTGTTCTTCATGTCATTTGATAACAATTTGATTTGCTGGTTTTATAGATTATAGATTTATGGATTATACACATTCTAGTTTATGCAAAACAAGTTTGACTTCCCATTACTTTAAAATGCTACAGTAGTATAACTTGAAACATAAACCTTGAATACAGGAGAGAAAGATATTTATGAATTTAGGGGTGTGATATAATAACCCTTTGATTTTCATGTTTCTAGGAATCCAAACTCTGGTCTATATACCACCAAATAGGCAGTTTTCCTATTGTCATTTAACCCTTGTGTGGTGTTCATATTTTTGTTACTCGTTTACTTTGTTACTTGTATTTAATTCAGCAAAATTAAGCAATTTTACATTAAAATGCTTTACACATGCTTGCTTCACCTAAATTGCAAGCAATATAAACAGCTTACATGGTTAATATTTGCCCTTTACCTTTCTTATGTTACATTTCTTTTAAAAAGTGCTACTCTTTTTTTATTAGTTCTTTAATAAAATGTAAAAGAAAATGAATTAAACTCAAGATATGAGTAGAAAATTTGTTTAGTTTCAAATTTACAAATGAAGCAATGTTTATTAGCCCTTGGCCAAACAGACTGTATGTAATATAAATGTGTGTGTGTGGGGGGGGAGGGGTATACAGTGCGTGTTTATCAAAAATGTGTTTTGATATATGTTTTTCACAAAAAAATGAGCCAATGCCAATGAGTTTGAGTTAGAATTATTTTTTTTTTGTATCATTTGATGAAAAATGAAAACGGGTCCCACAGACCCGAACACCACACAAAGGTTAATTCAACTTTTTACAGTATTATTACTTAAAACATACAAAATAAATACTATCACAAATATTCTTCAAGACTTCAGTGGTGCCACTTGATATTGTTTTTTTTTTATTATTTATACAAGCATAAATTCTTTTCTATTATTTCAAAAAATGCGTACAGTAACATACTTTGAAACTATAAAAAGTTTTAGTCTGGTCATGAGTCCGGGTTTATTCTAAAAAAACAGTTGATTTAACCTGAATACAGATATATTTTGTTTTTAATATGAGAAAGGTCTGCATTTCTAAAACGTTACACTGTTCTACAGGTAGGTAGTTGTCTTTCTGGTGTATATGTATTGAATAGACCTGGTTAAAGTATGTTTATTAATCTGTATCAATTTTTCAACTTTTTCAGTCTTTGCATGAGAAGTGCGTGCAGCTTCTCCACCAGCTCCACTGTGCATGCGGCTAACCCCTCCCTGCTGAGCCCCTAAAGGAGAAGCTTTTTTTTTCAATCATTGATAACCGTAGTATTTTCAACAGGGTGGTGAAAACCTGTTAGACGTGTGAATCAGAGATGAGTGATGTGCTTGTGGGAAAGTAGAAAACAGTTGAGACTATGCCAACAAGATGCCACCCATTCACAATGCTAAGAGAGAGAGAGAGAGAGAGAGATATTAGGCCGAAGTCCAGGGCCTGCTATCAGGGCCTGAGATATTTAGAGCTTCTAACAAACAACAAGTTTAAGTTTTTCTTGTATATGGGGACACCTCTACCTGTAGGAGCAGTTATAATTAATTTAAAAAAGAAACAAATCTACATTTCTACATTCCTACTCAATTCATCTTTTTTATCTAAAGGATCAGATAAAAAAAATGATCTGTCTAAAGAAAAATCTCTGATAAGCAGAGGAGAAGGATGGTGAGTCATAGTCAACCCACAGACCAGCTCCAAAAACGTACAACATCATCTTGCTGCAGATGGTATCACTGTGCATCGTTCAACTATTCAACGTACTTTATACAAGGACAATCTGTATGGAAAAGTAACGCAGAAGAAGCCTTTTCTGAGTGCACGCCACAAACAGAGTCGCTTGAGGAATGCTAAAGCACATTGGGACAAGCTGGCTTTATTTTGGAATAAGGTGCTGTGGACTGATGAAACTAAAATTTAGTTATTTGGAGGGCGGTATGCTTGGCAGAAAAAGAAAACAGCATTCCAAGACAAACACTTGCTACCCACAGTAAAATTTGTTGGTGGTTCATCATGTTGTGGGGCTGTGTGATCAGTGCAGGTACTGGGAATCTTGTTAAAATTAAGGGTTGCATGAATTTCAGTCAATGTCAGCAGATTCTTGAGAACAATGTTCAAAACCTGAACTTGCGCTGGGGCTGGATACTTCAACAAGACAACGACCCTAAACACTGCTTAAAATCTACTAAAGCATTCATGCAGAGTAATTACAATGATCATCATAGTCACCAGACCTGAATGTTATTGAAAAAAAAAAACAAGTTAAGTTATAACTGTTTTTCATTTTCCTGTAAAGTTTTTTTGTTTTGAACACTATGTATATTGTTGGAAAAATATATAGCCCACACAGAGTCTTCTGTTATAGTTCTTTACAACTGTGTTAGATCTGGCCCAGACCAGATTTATTTGAGCTGTGAGAGATTATGAACATGCGTTCCCACTGTCAGACTGAAGGTGGCAGCAGATTGCTTCCTAAAGTAGAGAAATCATTTCTATAATTAATTTCAGCTCAACTTCACAGTCATCACAGTCCCCCGAAAAAATATGAAAAAACAATTAAGATTTAGGCAAATGCCAAGTTTGCAAAACATAAGACAACACATCTGAGTACACTCTCATGTACGAAATGTTTTTTTTTTCTCAGGGTTACATAATGTGTTTTTTACGGTTAACCTTGAACATCATTCCCTCTCCCAGGACATCTTTTCATAACGGAGCTGTTTTTCTTGTAGTACTAAAAAGCAAAGTATGATGTGTAGGTGTACTTTGGTTAAGTACCTGTGTCCCATTTTCATTAAAACACAGTAGCTGTTAAAGAAGGAAGGGTTCTGTAAATGTGTAACTGATGTTGAGAAATTACCTGGAAAATAATTTTATATAGCCTTTAAAGACCCTTATTGACCCTGCAGTAATAGTGTGAATAACGCTGAAGTAAAAGGTCTAAAAGTTAAGGATAGTTAATGGTAATTTGATATGTCTGAATATAAAGATCTGTTTGGTAATACATGACTTTACCTGCAACTTACAAAAAAGGCCATTTAAAATAGACTTTGAATTGATTATCTTTGGACAAGTTCTTTATGTTGATAAATAGATGGTTAAACAAAATAATAACTTGGCATAGTTAAATAATGTGAGTTAATGGAAAGACATACTTTGAATTTTGTTGTGTAAGTGACTGCAGCAAAAGTGCAATCAGAGCTTATTATTATATTCAAGACAATACAAGAATAGATAACAAGAAACCCATACTTGACATGCTTGTGTTTTTTGGACATAGATGGAATTTGTGGTTAAAGAATCTGCCTTAACCTGTCCTTACGCTTACACACTAGGTGGCTCACACACACACACACACACACACACATACACACACACACACAGTAAAATCATTGCTGGGTAGTCATTGCTGTGTCATCAATAACCTGTTTTTTTTTTTTTTATAGTGAGCAACCACTGTCTCTGTTCCTTTTAAAGCAGAACTCAGGTGTTAAATTGACTTTTGGTGCAGTAAAACATGATAAAATGTACTTACATATACCTTTGATGAATATGTAACCCAGGTCTTAAATGGGTCACAAAGACAGATAAATTAGATAACTGCAGAAAGTAAATAATGAATATATATTTTTATTATTTCTTTAATTATTCTGAAACAGTATAAATTAATTAATAGAAAAAAAGAAAACTCCCAAACAGTGTTTAAAATGAAAAGGAAATCGTTTTTATTTATTTTAGATAATAAATGAAATAAAACTTTTAGGCGCTAAACAGCAGCCAATCAGTTCTTCAGATGATCCAAGGTGCAAAACAGCAGCCAATCATAATAATCCTCTAAGAGACAGAGGCGGAGCCTGTTGGTTAGTGGACGTCAATCCCTGGCTGTTTTACCCAGAAAGTTCTGCGGGAGGAGAAGAGACAGGTCATGCAAGAAGTTCTCTGCTTAAAGTATTAAAAAAAAAAAATACTAGAAAACGCTAGAATTCAGCGTTGTGGTTAGTGAGTAAATCACTACCAAGCTGACCGCTGTTAGAGTTGAGGCTGCAGAGTGGAGAAAGGGGGAAAGGCTCACTTATTGTGCCTCGTGAAACTTTGCCAGTTACACGCTCCGGTAATCTCCAGGTGGAGGTAGAACCTGGTGTCCATGTGCCCTGGGGTGGTGTGTGAAAACCTTGGATAGGATTCGGTGAGTTTAGAGTATATTTAAACATGTTTTCTGACCAAATTGCCGAATAAATAGAGGAATAAAATAGCGCTAATTAGCCTAGCGGCTAACGCGTTTTGTTATGCTAAGCTAGCCCATTGAATCTAGCCTGTGATAAGCTAATGCTAAGCTAATTTAGCCTACGCTAAGCTAATGTGTTGAATTTAGCTTATTAAGCTTATGCTAAGCTAACCCTCGTGTATATATTTCAAGCCTGAGGCTATGCTAACGCTATTGGTTAAGGTGTGAAATGAGTTTATCCACTTATAAATGTAATTTTATGGAACGGTGGAGATTTATTAAGCTGTATTTTGGATGTTTAAGACCTGTTTTGAATGTAATACTGTTAAAAGTAATGTTTTTTACTGAGTTCGGTTATGTAAGTGTATTTAAAAAAAAAGTTAAGAGTTATGTGAAACTCAGACACTGTTTTATGTAAACAGGCCAGTTTTTTTTGTTGGGTGAAATGGATTGGAAATGGATCTTCCCGAACACTCCTCGTGTCGTTCAGCTGCACACGGCCGGTGCAGTGCGCGGTGCTAGGATGGCGAGCCAAGCCCGAGGACCCAAGTGACTTCATTACACTTCATTCACATTTTCAAACACTTGATAGTGAACATTAAAGAAAATTTGTGGACTTTAAGATTATTTGAGTAAAAAGGACACTTTTATTTTATTTTATTTTTTTTTTTGAAAGAAAGGACACTCTACAAAGATACTGAAAAGGGTTAAACTTTAATTGGTTGGATTACTGTTATTTAATTTTGATAATTTCTAAGTGGTTTTGATATTCATTTATTGTTTCTGCTACAGAGAATTGTTATTTTTTATTTTTTTGTTGATTGTTAAAGGGTATACTATTGGTGTAAAATAACCTAGAGGTTTAATTGGATAACACTAATTATAACAATACTTACCTTTAATTAATAATTCATCAGACATAGAAGGAAGAAATAATTAATTAGTTATAAAATACCTATAAATAGATTAAAATAATAAAATAATACTTACCTTAACTGCATAAATACATCTAAAATAAAGAACACCGGTGATTAGTGTGGAGAAATAATAGTAATTAGTATAATATTAAATATACAGAGTGAAATACAAAGGGAATACTTACCATTTTTTTTGTATTGGTGACCAAGGTTATTGAAGGTTGTTTGAATTTCTTTTGGAAAACCAGTAACTGTGAATTGTTTGTTTATTTATTTACAGAATTTATTTTTGTTAGTGTTTTATTTATCTACTGGTATTGATTCTGACATTTTAATACATGTTATTGCTGCCCAAATTCTGGTCTCATTTCTTCCATGTGTATTGCTCCTAGAGCGAACCTAACTGGTCCTAGAACTATCCTAATTATTTTATCAAGTAACACTCATTGTAGTGGTTGTGTAATTGGGTCTATATATCTGTGGTGCTACAGAACTTGGCGAGCCAGCCAGGAGCAATAAAACTGGAAGCAGTGAGACCAAATAATTAGAACACACACCTAAAAACTTTATAAATAAGTTAAACAAAATCTAGATCTAAAATAGCACTCAAAGTGTATACTCACCATGGAAATTGTAGAACAGGAAGAAGTTAATGTTGCTAACTCAGTTCTTGTTAGTGGGTTAACTGAGACAGAAACAGATACAGAACTAACTGACTATTTAGAGCAGCATGGCTACATTGCAAGGGTACTGCGTATTGATAACCCCACGTCAGCCTTTCACAAAAATGCAATAGTGGAGTTTAAAAGTTCTTTAGCTCTCGGTACTCTCAAACCCTTACTGCCATATACTTACCATAGTTCAAGGCAAAAAGATGTCTCCTACAAGATAACTGCTTTGGCAAGCGTATACGTGCCTTCAGCCACAAAAACTGATGCAAACTGGTTCCTAGCCGAATTCCAAAAGCTAGCAGCACAGAGCAGGAAGCCGTTAACAGAACTTCTACAAGAGCAACTCCTTCTGTGTCGTGAAACAATGGCATGTCAAGAAGACAACCAAACTGGCCGAATCCAAGACAGTTCCAGTTCATGGGAGGCAGAACCTACAAATCAAGTGTCTTCAGCTTATCCGCAGTCACCGACGAATGCTCAGAGCTTCCCAGCGATTAACTCAGAGAGACGATCTGAACATAATGTGGTGCTCACACCAGAGGAATTGAACCCTCCTGCTATTCAACGCGTTGTTGTTGAACATGTTGTAAGGAGTGGAGAAACTGCAGCACATGCAAATGCCCCAGTAAGGCTTAGAGTCTTTTCAGGGAAGAAACCCCATCCTAATAATGAGGTTGACTATGAGACATGGAGAAACAATGTTGAACTACTGTTGCAAGACCCTGCAGTGTCAGACTTGTGTCGATCCAGAAGAGTTCTTGATAGTCTTTTGCCTCCAGCAGCTAATCTAGTAAAGCATCTGGGTCCACAGGCTACTCCAAGAGCTTATCTAGACCTACTTGACTCAGCTTTCGCCACTGTTGAAGACGGTGATGAGCTCTTCGCAAGATTTCTGAATACTCTACAGGATGCTGGTGAAAAGCCGTCCGAATACCTCCAAAGGCTCTACATTGTTTTAAGTAAAGTGATCAAACAAGGCAGTCTACCCACCAGTGAGGAGAACAGGCACCTGTTACGCCAGTTTAGTCGTGGATGTTGGGATAATGGGTTACTTGCTGACCTCCAGCTGGAGCAGAAGAAGAATAACCCACCCTCATTTTCTGAGCTATTGTTCCATCTTCGTATGGAAGAAGATAAGCACATTGCCAAAGAGATGAGAATGAAAAAGCATCTTGGTAATGCAAAGTTTCGTGCCAGCTCCCATGCTGTCAGGGCTGAGACTTATGTTAGCCAAGAAGAAGAAACCCTTAGTGCTGAGGTTGACAGCCTAAGAAAACAAGTCAAAGACTTGCAAGGGCAACTTAAAGTGTCAAAGCCAAAGCCAAAATGCCCTGAGTACTCAGAAGGTGCTATTTTAGAGCTGAGACAACAAGTAGCCCACCTGCAGAGTCAAGTTGCCAACATGATGGTTCCAGAGCCACAGAAACCCATTGCAGTGCTGTCTGAAATGAGAAACAAGAAAAGAGACAGAACAGTGACACAAGAAACACAGACCAGTGCTACCAAAGAGTCCAGTCAAAGGCCGAGACCATGGTACTGTTTCTGCTGTGGAGAAGACGGACATACTGCTGTATCCTGTCCAGCTGATCCCAACCCTTCCTTAGTGGCTGCTAAAAAGAAGCAGTTAATTGAGAAGCAGCATGCTTGGGACCGTGAACACAGTACAGTGAACCAGACAATCTCACAGAGAACTAAGAACCCTAATGTTACCAGGGCCAGTGTAAACAACCAAACTACTCAGACCAAAACATATGGTAACCTACCCAGAGGTCTAGTAGGGACCAAGTGTATTTCTGAAGTGGTCATTGATGGACAGAAATACAACTGCTTGCTTGACACAGGGTCACAGGTGACAACTGTTTCCAAATCCTTTCATGAGACACATCAGCCAGCCCTGAGCTGTAAACCTATTGGTGATCTACTAGAAGTAGAAGCAGCTAATGGACAGCCTGTTCCGTATTCAGGTTATGTAGAATTAAACATCACATTTCCAAAAGAGTTTCTAGGTACAGTTGTGGAAGTTCCTACCTTAGCATTAGTTGTTGCAGACATCAGCGAAGCAGCACGA
The DNA here is from genome assembly GCF_023375975.1 of Astyanax mexicanus. Lineage (NCBI taxonomy): Eukaryota > Metazoa > Chordata > Actinopteri > Characiformes > Acestrorhamphidae > Astyanax > Astyanax mexicanus. The sequence goes on along the minus strand of NC_064410.1, from coordinate 31,928,493 downwards.
CCCACCTTGCTGATAGGAACCAATACTTTGGATGTCCTGTATGAGAAACATTTTGAGAAGAATCAGTTGAAACATCAGTCACCACATCATGGCTATAAAATGGTCCTGAAAACACTAGAAATGAGACATAAGCAAACTGAAAACTGCACAGTAGGCACGGTAAGGCTTCATAGTAATGCACCCAAAATCATTCCAGCAGGCCAGTGTTCTATTTTAGAAGGATCCGTGAACCACAGAGGTGCTGACCGATGGGTTGTTCTGGAGTCACCCTCAACAGCTTCTCTTCCTGGTGGTCTCATTGTGACCAACAGCCTGATTAGTCTACCTGACAAGTTTCACGCTAAGCTGCCTGTGGTACTGAGGAACGAGACAGACCATGATATCACCCTAACCCCTAATCGAGTCCTTGCTGAATTGCATGCACTGCAACAAATCCTGCCCAGTGATGCATTGAATAAAAACTCCATTTACACCTCACCTATGACAGCTTCTGTCATAGATGCAAGTATCAAGTTTGACTTTGCTGATTCACCTATCCCAGCTGAGTGGAGAGAAAGGATAGAGTGCAAACTGAGAGCTATGCCTGAAGTCTTTGCTCACCATGACCTGGACTTTGGACACACAAACCAAGTGAAACATCGCATCAAGTTGTCTGATGAAACTCCTTTCAAACAGCGAGCTAGACCAATACATCCTCAGGACTTTGATGCAGTAAAAAGACATCTAGAAGAGTTGTTAGAGTCTGGAGTAATCAGAGAGTCTGAATCCTCCTTTTCATCCCCTATTGTTGTAGTCAGGAAGAAGAACGGTGAAGTAAGACTCTGTGTAGATTACCGGAAACTCAATCTGCAAACTGTGAAAGATGCATATGCCCTACCTCATTTGGAGGAAACCTTTTCTGTGCTGACAGGATCCAAATGGTTCTCAGTTCTTGATCTGAAGTCAGGGTATTATCAGATTGAGCTAGAAGAAGCAGATAAACATAAAACAGCTTTTGTGTGCCCACTTGGATTCTGGGAATGGAATCGTATGCCGCAGGGGATCACTAACGCCCCAAGTACATTTCAAAGACTCATGGAGAAGTGTATGTCAGACCTCAACCTCCGAGAAGTCATTGTCTTTCTGGACGACCTCATTATCTTCTCAGAAACCTTAGAAGAGCATGAGGAGCGCCTTTTCAAAGTCCTCCAACGACTCAAGGAGTATGGTCTCAAGCTATCCCCTGAGAAATGTAAATTTTTCCAGAAGTCCGTCCGATACCTTGGACACATTGTATCCAGTGATGGAGTGAAAACTGACCCAGAGAAAATTGCAGTCCTGAAGAACTGGCCGAGTCCCAAGAACCTCAAAGAACTCCGTTCCTTTTTAGGATTTGCAGGGTACTATCGAAGGTTCATCAGAGACTTCTCGAAGATAGTCAAACCGCTGAATGAGCTAACTGCTGGATATGCTCCTAAGAGGAAAGGATGCAAGCTGACCAAAAGTCAGAACCAGTACTACAAGCCAAAAGAACTGTTTGGAGACCGCTGGACGGAAAACTGTCAGGAAGCTTTTGACACTGTCATCGCTAAACTCACTTCAGCCCCTGTCCTGGGATTTGCCAACCCCAGTCTGCCATACATCTTGCACACCGACGCCAGCACCGTTGGCCTTGGAGCTGCCTTATACCAGGAGCAGGACGGGCATCAACGTGTAATAGCATATGCCAGTCGTGGTCTTTCAAAAAGTGAAGCGCGATACCCAGCGCATAAGCTTGAATTCTTGGCCCTCAAGTGGGCTGTAACAGACAAATTTTCTGACTATCTATATGGCAATTCATTCACAGTGATAACTGACAGCAATCCTCTGACGTACATCCTCACTTCAGCGAAGTTGGATGCTGCAAGCTACAGGTGGTTGTCAGCATTGTCAACATTTTCCTTTAAGTTGCAATATAGACCTGGCAAACATAACCTCGATGCAGATGCCCTCTCACGACATCCCATGAATACTAAAATTGATGACCCTTCTTCTCAGAAAGAACAAGACCGAATTAGACAGTTTACGCTGCAACACTTACCAGAGCTTACCACTAATGCAGAAGTGAGCACCGAAGTGGTCCAGGCAATCTGCGAAGCTCGGTTAGTATGCCAGCCATCCTTGAGTGCATCAGAAGTCGAACCCATTCCCTTAGTCGGATCCCTGTCTACTCATCCTGATTCTTTACCGGATGCTTTTGTGTTGGGCGAACACTTTGAAGGGTTTCCAGTCATCCCAATGATAACTGAAGTTGAGTTACAACAGAAACAGAGGTCAGACCCTGTTATCAGAGAAGTAATCTCATCTTTTGAAAGGGGAGAGGTGCCAACCCCATTTGCAAGAAGGGAGATGCCAAAACTTTCTCTGATGTGCCGAGAGTGGAATCGGTTACAAATGAAGGACGGAATTTTGTACAGAAGAAGACAACTAGGACAAGATGTCAATTTCCAGCTAGTTCTACCAGAAGAACTAAGAGAGATGGTAATGAAGAGCCTCCATGATGACATGGGCCACCTAGGGTTGGAGCGTACCCTAGATCTTTTAAGAGCACGCTTTTATTGGCCCCAAATGGCATCAGATGTGGAGAGGAAGCTAAAGACATGCAGTCGCTGTGTACTCAGGAAAGCACCAGCTGAAAGAGCCGCACCATTAGTTAACATCAAAGCAACAAGACCCCTAGAATTGGTGTGTATGGACTTCCTGTCATTAGAACCAGATCGCAGCAACACCAAAGACATCCTGGTGATCACAGATTATTTCACCAAATATGCTGTGGCAATACCTACTCCCAATCAGAAGGCCAGGACTGTGGCGAAGTGCTTATGGGAGAACTTCATAATTCATTATGGTGTTCCTGAAAAGCTGCACAGTGACCAAGGTCCTGACTTTGAGTCCAAAACTATCAAGGAGCTGTGTGAAGTCATGGGAATTCATAAAGTAAGGACTACACCATATCATCCACGTGGTAATCCGGTGGAACGATTCAATCGGACACTACTGAGCATGATTGGGACTTTGCAAGAGAAAGAGAAGTCGTGTTGGCGAGATTTTGTTAAGCCATTAGTACATGCTTATAACTGTACGAAGCATGACAGTACAGGGTTTACCCCTTACGAGCTAATGTTCGGAAGGAAACCAAGACTGCCAATTGACCTCGCTTTCAACATCTCTGTGAACAAGCAACATGAGAAGACTCACTCTCAGTATGTGAGCCATCTGAGAACTCAACTGGAAGAGAGCTATAGATTGGCTACCGAGAATGCTGCAAAATCTGCTGAAAGAAACAAGGCACGATTTGACAAAAGAGTCACTGAATCAACCCTAGAGAAGGGTGATCGTGTGTTAGTGAGGAATGTGAAACTGAGGGGAAAACATAAATTGTCAGATAAATGGGAATCTGTTGTGTATGTTGTTGTGGGCAGAGCAGGAGAACTCCCAGTGTACACAGTAAAGCCTGAGAACAAGGCTGGGCCCCTACGTACATTGCACAGAGATTTGCTCCGACCGTGCAACTTCCTATCACCAGAAGAAGCTGACCTTCCTATTTCTAAGGTTAGGAGACCAAGAACAAGACAGATGTCACCCAAAGAGAATTCAGAAGAGTCTGATTCTAACTCTGATTCTGATGACTACCCAATCTACTATTCTTCAGTTCCCTTAAGGCTTGAACCTGTTGAAATTGTTCAGATCCATGAGGATGAAAGAATACCAGTTGACTCTAACTTCAGAATCCAGCTTGACCCAGCTGTAAAGAACCCGTCTGCTGAACCTGAGATTCCTGAAAGAGAAAACTTACCTGAGAAGATCCCTGTAAAAGAAAACCTACCTGAAAGATTACCAGAAAATGAATACTTACCTACAGACCATGTCGACGATCCAGCTCTAAATTCTGAAATGCTGCATTCTGCTACACCTGCTGAAGAGGTACCAGAAAATGCAGAACACCTACAGCCTTCCACAGAGGAATCCGAGGATGAAGAAACTCCAGCATCAGTGAGACGCTCCACAAGACACAGAGAAAAAGCCAAGAGACTAACCTATCCAGAGCTAGGCAATCCTCTGATATCCATTGTCCAGTCCCTATTCCAAGGTATGACTACAGCCCTCACTCAGTCTCTTATAGAAGCTGCCTCTATGGAATATGCCAATCCTGCTGTGAGACATCCCACTAGTCCAATGCACAGGGATGTGCATGCAGTTAAAGACGGGAGGGTGTAACCCAGGTCTTAAATGGGTCACAAAGACAGATAAATTAGATAACTGCAGAAAGTAAATAATGAATATATATTTTTATTATTTCTTTAATTATTCTGAAACAGTATAAATTAATTAATAGAAAAAAAGAAAACTCCCAAACAGTGTTTAAAATGAAAAGGAAATCGTTTTTATTTATTTTAGATAATAAATGAAATAAAACTTTTAGGCGCTAAACAGCAGCCAATCAGTTCTTCAGATGATCCAAGGTGCAAAACAGCAGCCAATCATAATAATCCTCTAAGAGACAGAGGCGGAGCCTGTTGGTTAGTGGACGTCAATCCCTGGCTGTTTTACCCAGAAAGTTCTGCGGGAGGAGAAGAGACAGGTCATGCAAGAAGTTCTCTGCTTAAAGTATTAAAAAAAAAAAATACTAGAAAACGCTAGAATTCAGCGTTGTGGTTAGTGAGTAAATCACTACCAAGCTGACCGCTGTTAGAGTTGAGGCTGCAGAGTGGAGAAAGGGGGAAAGGCTCACTTATTGTGCCTCGTGAAACTTTGCCAGTTACACGCTCCGGTAATCTCCAGGTGGAGGTAGAACCTGGTGTCCATGTGCCCTGGGGTGGTGTGTGAAAACCTTGGATAGGATTCGGTGAGTTTAGAGTATATTTAAACATGTTTTCTGACCAAATTGCCGAATAAATAGAGGAATAAAATAGCGCTAATTAGCCTAGCGGCTAACGCGTTTTGTTATGCTAAGCTAGCCCATTGAATCTAGCCTGTGATAAGCTAATGCTAAGCTAATTTAGCCTACGCTAAGCTAATGTGTTGAATTTAGCTTATTAAGCTTATGCTAAGCTAACCCTCGTGTATATATTTCAAGCCTGAGGCTATGCTAACGCTATTGGTTAAGGTGTGAAATGAGTTTATCCACTTATAAATGTAATTTTATGGAACGGTGGAGATTTATTAAGCTGTATTTTGGATGTTTAAGACCTGTTTTGAATGTAATACTGTTAAAAGTAATGTTTTTTACTGAGTTCGGTTATGTAAGTGTATTTAAAAAAAAAGTTAAGAGTTATGTGAAACTCAGACACTGTTTTATGTAAACAGGCCAGTTTTTTTTGTTGGGTGAAATGGATTGGAAATGGATCTTCCCGAACACTCCTCGTGTCGTTCAGCTGCACACGGCCGGTGCAGTGCGCGGTGCTAGGATGGCGAGCCAAGCCCGAGGACCCAAGTGACTTCATTACACTTCATTCACATTTTCAAACACTTGATAGTGAACATTAAAGAAAATTTGTGGACTTTAAGATTATTTGAGTAAAAAGGACACTTTTATTTTATTTTATTTTTTTTTTTGAAAGAAAGGACACTCTACAAAGATACTGAAAAGGGTTAAACTTTAATTGGTTGGATTACTGTTATTTAATTTTGATAATTTCTAAGTGGTTTTGATATTCATTTATTGTTTCTGCTACAGAGAATTGTTATTTTTTATTTTTTTGTTGATTGTTAAAGGGTATACTATTGGTGTAAAATAACCTAGAGGTTTAATTGGATAACACTAATTATAACAATACTTACCTTTAATTAATAATTCATCAGACATAGAAGGAAGAAATAATTAATTAGTTATAAAATACCTATAAATAGATTAAAATAATAAAATAATACTTACCTTAACTGCATAAATACATCTAAAATAAAGAACACCGGTGATTAGTGTGGAGAAATAATAGTAATTAGTATAATATTAAATATACAGAGTGAAATACAAAGGGAATACTTACCATTTTTTTTGTATTGGTGACCAAGGTTATTGAAGGTTGTTTGAATTTCTTTTGGAAAACCAGTAACTGTGAATTGTTTGTTTATTTATTTACAGAATTTATTTTTGTTAGTGTTTTATTTATCTACTGGTATTGATTCTGACATTTTAATACATGTTATTGCTGCCCAAATTCTGGTCTCATTTCTTCCATGTGTATTGCTCCTAGAGCGAACCTAACTGGTCCTAGAACTATCCTAATTATTTTATCAAGTAACACTCATTGTAGTGGTTGTGTAATTGGGTCTATATATCTGTGGTGCTACAAATAGGTAGATGATGAATAGATTAATATTTTCCCGTAAAATTCCCGTTTAAAATGAGTTAATGCCGACAGTGGAAACAACCCTGGAACAACAAATCAGAGAGAAGGATGGATGCAAGGAGAGAGGGGGCATTCCTGCCAAAAAACACCATACTATGATAATACAAACTTATACATACTATGTACATATGTATAATATCATACATACTCTTTCTGACTGCATAAAATACCACTAATCACAAGAAAAAACATTAAAATAAAAAGACTATATATAATATAATAATTAATATAATAAACTATTTATCAATAAATACTATATCATGATACTATGATATTGAACCACGGTTGGGCTGGTGGGATGGCTCGAAGTGGGCGGCAGAACATTTTCCTTATTTTTAAATCTAAAACTTGACAGGTATGGATCTTCACATGAGTACCATTTTATATATTAAAAAATACTAATAAAACTGCTGAATAAACTCACTTTATAGAACCTTGTTTTTTTTTATTTATTTTACATTCTTAGAAGTGTTTGAGTTATTTACAGCCAACACTACTATAATTTTAATAATTATATTCTTGTTCGCAGACCAGGTGAGTGAAACCCAAGATCCCTGAGCGAGATTGTAGAGTGACAGGTTACTACAAAGCTTGTGCTCAGCCAGCTGTGCACTACACATCCACACCCACATTACTCAGTCTTACGTTAAACATTGCTCATCTTGGCACCCAATGTTTTTTTTTTATTCCCGGTTGTTTGTCATGTCATAAACATGCAAGAACAAAACAAGAATGGCAAACCCTCCGGCAGTGGACTGTACAATCTCTACACATCTAACAGTTCTGATCTGTGACTGGGTGGAAGCCTTACAGGCACACCCTTTGTTTCTTTAGTTGGGAAATCTAATTGCATTTTATACAACATTAGTTCCGACTTCACAATCTGATTGGTTGAGAAGTGTTCTAACCGTGCTGATATTTCTGATAACAGAACAGCCTTTTCACACTAAATCTGTATCACTCCGCCAACACGTTGCCAAGTAACGGGATATATACACAAGACCTTTTTAAATCTTCACCTCCACCGGCAGCAGCAGCAGCAACATTAGCTTAGCACAGGCTAGCGTCCTCGTTTTTGTGGAAAAAAGAAAAAGAAAATGCATCAGTCACCTCGGCCACAAGTCTAACTGGTTAGCAGGAACAGTAACCAGCCAGGCTAGGCTAAGCTAATCTAATTACGCTAACCTTACCACAGTCCAGCCGGCTAGCTAACCAACACCACCAAGCAAAACAGGCAGAAATGCTTGCAAACACACTTCACTTTCACATGAAGACGACTCCGCAGAGCAGGAGAGGAGAGTTTCAGTGTTATTTTACATTCCTAACATTTGCTTACCCCCTTAACTCCCAATATTTATTTCAAGCTAACGTATTAAAGCATATTTATTATGATTTTTTGAGGGTCTTTTATTTTCTATATTCATTTTGTAAAAAAAAACTTCGAGCACACTCAAGGTTATGTATTATCTCTAACATCATCACGTTTTGTTATTCAGAATAACACACTCCCTCTCGTGTTCTATTGTTTAAATATATCACTTATTTTAAATTTAATTGAATTCATCGTTCTTGTTTGATCCAGTGCACTTATTTATTTATTTTATTAATACACAGAGTTGTGAACACAACACAAAAACACGAGAGTTTTGTGGGGTAACATATAAAGTATACCCATGGATTCATGGATAGATCCGTGCCTATAATCTAAGGCGTAAAATTAAAAACAGACACCCAAACGTGTATACGTCCACAGGTTTATGAGCAGTCAGAAACACCAGAACATCCTAACACAGAGAAAAGTCTTAGATATGAAGCTCAGGGGAAGCAGGCTCTTAGTAGGCTAGTAGGCTAATGTCTTCATTGACAACTTCAAGAGCATCTGATGCATCCACTTCACTGGAGCGGCAGTACTGAGTTTCCTCTTTACAAAATGGTAAGAGCAGACGAATGCATGTTTGGGTGGATGTTTTTTTTTATTTAGTCCTTTTAATCCTAGAAATAGGTCCTTTTTGTGCTGTGTTTGAAAGCTAATTTGTTACGCTACAAATAGCTTAAGAAAATTATAAATATGCTCAACAACTCAACAAATAAATGTTGAATTTGATCAGTGTCCACAGCAAATAATGCGTTTTGATATTAAATGACCAAAAATTTTATCATATAGGTGCAAAAAACAACCTTGATATTGTAAAAGTGTGCGTGCCTTTTTTAGTTAAATAAGAGAAGGGTTGGAGCTCTGCAATTATTGAGTCAGCAGAGAGCACTATGTGCCTCAGGACTCAACGACCCCACTCTGATTGTATTGTGGAATGTCTGGGGTGGAAGAAATTTCATGAACTGACTTGTTGCGGTGGTAGAATCCTATTACACTACAATGCTGAAGTTCAGTGAGTTCTTCAGACCCATTTTACCAGACAGGACAATATGAACCATTGAAAACCTTAAGACATGTGCAGAACCCCATATTGACTGTCTTTTGACCTATTTCTTTTATAATTTAAGGCATCAAAATATGTAGTAACATATAATGCTTTGCACATTGATCATTCATTGAGATTTGTATGCCCCTTTTTGCCCTGTTCCACACAGTCCTGTCATTCCCTCAAGCAGCTTAATGAGGATGGTTTTCCAACAGGCTTAATAAAGCTTTAAATGTGCTCAGGATTTATTGCCGGCTGCCTAAACATTTCACCATTTGTCTTTATATTTAAACATAAACATTTATATATTTATATTTATATTTTGAAGCTATATATATGCCTCAATCAAGCAAGTTTGAGAAACAAACAACAATCACACAACAATTTATCATTTAACCTCTTTATTTCATTGATCTCTATGAGCACTGAGGATTGAGTTCATAGGGCTTGAGGTCTTTATTTCAGTTGGAGTTTAGAGGATCCTCACTTGGATGATTTAGTCTCACTGGTTGTGGAGGAAGATGAACTGACCACTTTTCCATCCACCACCTCTTCTGTGACAATCACCACCTTGCGAGTGGTTGATGATGAAGAGCTGTAAAAGTAGAGATTATTGTTGAATACATGGTATCTAATGCGTGATTATTTTTACTTTTCTACTAAATAAATGTCTCTTTTTTGTGTGAACTTTGTGTTTTTGATCTTACCTGGTAGTAGTAGTGGTAGCCTCGCCATCCAGAAGTCTTCTGTACTCAGCGATCTCCAGCTCCAGTCTGGTCTTGATGTCCAGCAGCATCTGGTACTCGCGACCCTGGCGCTCCAAATCAGCACGAAGCTGCACCAGCTGCTCTTCCAGGCTGGTTACCTGTACCTGGTAGCCAGAGAGCATTCTAGCGTAGCGGTTCTGTGTCTCGGCGAGGGTGGCCTCAAGCGATGCTTTCTAAAAGTGGCAAAAAAGAGAGGAAAGAGAAGAACTTTACACCCAGTCATCTTCAGTTTACATAATTCTTAAACTACAGTTATCTAGAATTGATACAGTGTGTAAAAGTGTGGGACAGTCCTTACCATACTGAGCTGAGACTGCAGCTCGATTTCTAGACTCTGTAGTGTGCGCTTGACTTCTGTGATTTCAGATCTGGACGTCTGGAGAGTTTCTGTGCTGATGGCGACTTCTTTGTTCAGAGCTTCAGTCTGTTTGAAAACAAATCTTACAGTTAGACATTTAAATATATCACATATTTACATTGAGGCACACTGGTGTCTATTTAGGATGTATTCAAGGGTAAACAAATTACCTTTGTCTGGAACCAGGCCTCGATGTCTTTGCGGTTCTTGGAGGCCACAGTTTCATAGTGTTCACGGATTCCAGCCAGGACAGCGGTGAGGTCTTCCTGTGGTGCTGCGTCTACCTCCACATTCACCTGCCCACCCATCTGAGAGCGTGCCAGCAAGAGCTCCTGAAATGAAACCAAGAAAATTATAGCAATGTTAAATAGAATGCTCAAATCTTCTTAATCATGTAAAATTTTAGACTTTTGAATTGGTAAATGTACAGTTTAAAACATATAGATCAGTTCATACAAAGCTTGGGTACAAAACATGGTTATTTCTGATGTACCTCCTCGTGGTTCTTCTTCAGGTAGATCAGCTCATCTCTCAATCCCTCAACCTGCATCTCCAGGTCAGACCTGGCCAAGGTCAACTCATCCAGAACCTTCCTCAGACCAGCAATGTCAGCTTCAACAGACTGTCTCATGGCAAGCTCGTTCTCGTACCTGGGCAGATATTTAGAGGTTTCGACAGAAAGTTCAAGAGATGTCGCCAATCTTGACCCAATGAATTTATGGTGGTATATTTTGCTAGTTATAACTGTTGGTTCCTTTCGATAATTTACTTACTTGACTCTGAAGTCATCTGCTGCCAGCTTGGCATTATCAATGCTGAGGTAGATTCCACCGTTCACTGTGATGGCATGCTGGATCTACAAAAAAAAAAAAAAACATGAGTGAAAATCTAAACCAGTGATTTCCAACCCAGTCCTTGGGGACCTTCAGGTATTCATACTGTATATCTGTATACCAGATATTCAAATATCCATCATTTAGCTTTGTTCTACTTTCCAAAACACCTTAATGTTGATCTGGTTCTAGGTTGCTTGGTTGTTGGATGTGGTGGGAGCTACAGTGCTGCACACTAGCGTAGAACTGAAAACATTTGCAGCAACATAAAACTTTTTGCTCTGGTTCATATTCATAACTTTAATCTTACTTTTTATATGTTCAGTTTTTGATGCCTTTTAAATTGGCAACCCTTTGAAGAGTTTTTTTGTTCTGTGCAATGTGAATGTGATTCCACTGAACAATATGTCAGGGTGTGGCCATGAAGAAGGTATGCTTCTCTACACAGTTTGGAGCAACAATTGGGGGATGGTAAAATGAAGTAGGTCAAAGAAAAGATGTAGTAGAAGCAACCTGTGAGGTAATGCAGGTAATGAAACCTGAGTCTTTTTGAATCTTTATAATCTTTATAATCTGTCTAATCTAATCTTGCTGGAATAAAAAAATACCTTATGGTGCACTTTGGTAATTCCTTAGTAACTATGATTGAATGGGTTTTGGCAATGAAATATTACTTAATATCTACTACAAGAAGAATATACCGTAGATTCAAATAATCAACCATAAGAACCTACAAGCATTAAAACCTTCTGAAATATTGGATCAACAGTATATTGCCCCTGAAATCCAGAGGAAAGTGCAATAACAGAAAATCAGGTTTACCTTGGCCTGGAGGTCACTGATGGTGACCTGGTAGGCAGAGTAGTCATGAGCCTTGGGGGAAGCCTTGCTGTCCAGGAACTGGCGGATCTTCAGCTCCAGGTCAGCGTTGGCCTTCTCCAGAGAGCGCACCTTCTCCAGGTAGGTGGCCAGGCGGTCGTTGAGGTTCTGCATGGTGGCCTTCTCGTTGGCGGACACATCAACGGCATCAGCCAGGTTGAAGCCGCTTGCACTGCTGCTGGCTGTGGAGATGCGAACCCCAGATCCTCCGGCTCCACCGTAGACGCTGCCAGACCTCATGCTGCCCAGACGGGCTCCGCTGGAGGCAGAGAGCAGGGGACTGGCCCTCATGGACCCGGCGGATGAGACAAAGCTGCGGCTGGAGAAGCTGGTCATGGTGCTGCTGAAGATTCAGGTCCCTTCTGCTCAGGCTGGGGGAGAATGAGTGGAGAACAGGGGGAAGCCGGTCCATTTTAACCCCGCAGGGGAGGATCCAGAAGGGGGTCAGAGGGGGAGGTCCACCCCTTAGGCAAATTCCACAAAACTCAACAAACCTGTCATGAAGAAAGAAATCCAGTAGAAACTTGACCAGCAATTACTGGACAGACTAGAAAAGTGGGAGAGTTTTAAACCATTAGAGTTGTAAAACTTTTCCAAGGCTCTCAATAGCATGCATCAGACATCAGTGTATTTAAGCCTGTATGTCTTATTATACATTATTAAACACATTTAGGATGTAAGCATTTATTAAGTGTTGTGCCCAATGCTGGTGATATCTTACTGTCCATGAGGTTAAAAAATCAACACTGGACCATTTGTGCTTCGCTTTTTGTACAATAAAAGTCATAAAACACGTTGTTCTAGATGGTACCAGTTAAAGTTTTGTACATACTCGCTTATAGAGGACTTTAACGCATGAATAAAGAAAGTAACCAAGCAGGGGCTTGACATGCAGTCAGTGGAATCTATAAAATGGGGCTGTTGAGAGACAAACGAGTGTTGGTGGACAAACAGAAAAAGAAGCCTCAGGTTTCTTCTCTGTTTAGCACCAGCATCCGTGAACGAGTGCATACTTGTGAATCCATAGCATTGCCTATACGTTGTGTAAATGCCTTTTAAACGGCACATATTAATCTGGAGAATACTAAAAGTCCTAGAATGGGTTGTACAAATGTTTGACTGTGCAAAAATGGTGCAAAACCCCAATAAATGGCAAAACATGTTATTTATGACTGATTCAAGCAAAGGTAACAAAGCGTAGTGTAGAACATTTTTTGTAGGCATGCAAACCCATCAATTTGTGTATTATTGTTTACTGCAACACTGCTGTAAAATAGGTTATACGTATGTAACAAATTTCTTGACATTTTTGCTGTTTTAAGTAACTATTATCTAGAGAGTCATATTGCATTTGAGCAAAACCTGAACATAGATACAATTCTAAAAAGTTTAAAATAAAGTTTATGCTTAACTAAATATATTCAAACACCAACACTTACTTTTTATATTTATGTGTTATCTATTCATTAATGTTTAATTCATAATTTATTTTTGATATCTTTGTAAATTACAATGTTGTAATTTAATCTATATTTAATGATTCTCATTTAAAATAAATAAAAAAATCAGAGAACAGTCCTTCGTGACAACTTCAACCCAGCAGCAATTAAAGACATTTGTATTATTAAAAAAACATATGTTAACACACATTAAAGAACAGCAAAGTGCAGCAAAGGCATGTGTCCATGGTGTTAGTTTTCACTAAGTGGTGTTATCAGGTCAAACCTGTTTGTATGTTAATGAGCTGAAACTGTTTTTTGCCTCTTTAAATACTTTCTTTTAATGCTATCAGCACAGGTCTGAAACCCGAAACCCATCATATAGATAATGGTTCCTCCCTTTACTGTTTACTTTGGAGCTTTAGCATTTCATTTAGTATTATGTCCAGATCCACAGCAATAAAACAAGGTTTGTATGGTATTATTACACATTTTTTTGTGTAGCATGTATTGTATATTTCTTCCACAAGCTCTGAAAAAATTAAGAGACCACTTCAGCTTCTAAATCAGATTCTCTGATTTTGCTATTTATAGGTTTATATTGTGTAAAATGAACATTGTTGTTTTATTTTATAAACTACAGACAACATTTCTCCCAAATTCCAAATAACAATATTGTCATTTTGAGCATTTCTTTGCAGAAAATGAGAAATGTCTGAAATTACACAAAAAGATGCAGAGCTTTCAGACCTCAAATAATGCAAAGAAAACAAGTTCATATTCATTTATTTATACTTTTTTTATTTAAAAAGTATAAAACCTCTGCAGGTAGGTGGCTAGTTAGCAAAATGGTGGGACGTGATATTTGTCAGTAACATTATTGCTATCTTGTTAAATTAAATTAAATTAAAAGCTGAATTGCAAATTGTAATCAGTCTAGCATTAAAGTTAACTTTTTAATAACATTATATTTTACATCTGCACATCTATTATTTAAAAAAAATGTAGTGCTATTGTTGTAAAACTGCAGATAAACGAGCTGCCTTGTAGATGCCCTATAGCACTGCGTCTAGATGACATCCTCATATTTTTGTGTTCTGTTAGGAAGCTAGTTAGCTTTGCTTGAAGTAGCTTTCAATAACATTAAATGTGTCTGTTAACTAAACAAATAAATGTTAGATTAGAATAGCTAGCTATTTTATAATTGGTGTCTCACTGTAATAAGCCAAAACCTGTTTCCCTTAGGGGAGAATGGGGTGAGTTGCGCCAATTTACTTAAAGTGAGTTGTTAAGACCCTGTGTTGTAATGCAGCCTGGCCTGCAGGGGCAGTGCAGGTTTGGGCAGGATGCTGCTTGGGTGACCTTCTGAACTGAGGGCACCTGGGAGAAGATATAGGTCTCTCCTCCAGATTCTCTCTCTCTCTCTTAGGCCTTAATCCTTTTTGTTTGTGGGCCTGTTAGGCCTCATTTTTGGTTTCTTTGATTTTTGTTACCACACACCTTTATATGCTGACCTTGATCCCTTCTTTTTACTTTCTTCCTTAATTTTGATTCCCCTAGACTTTAATTATAATAAATGATATTATTTGATTATTAAATCTGGTGTTACCTCCCCTCTTTTTATGTTGCGGTTTGTGTGAACGAGCTGGCCGTAACAGAGTTCATAGCAAGGCCATGACAGTAACACATTCAACTAAAATATGTACATATATTTCAGAATGTGGTGCATCCCTAGGAACAATCACTTTGGATCTGAAATATGGTATTTAAGAAATATAGCTTTCTGAAAAAAAGGTGTTGTGGCACAACTTGCCCCTGGTAGGTAGGTAGGTAGGTAGGTAGGTCGGTCGGTAGGTAGGTAGAAATGTACAGGATGTACAGGAAAGTGACAAGTGTCCAGGGGTGCAAATGAACAGTATATACAGTATAATGGTCCCAGGGTGTAGATGTACATAATACAAAGTGTTTTTCCAGTACAAATAAAAAAGTTGTGCATTTGGAGAGTATACATTGGGGTAAATTGTGCCATTTTTTTTCTTTTTAACTAAGTTATTTTACAACATCAAAGGGCACTTTTCTACAAGCCTATTGCATGAACATGTTTCAGCTCGTCAAATACTTGATGACAAGTCTGTTTTTTTTATATCCAGGTCTTATTTCTTTTCCATCTATCTTTCTTCTTTCTCTTATTTATCGTTTTAATGACATCATGCACATGTTCATCTCATAGTGTTGCCTACCAAAGCATTAAAACGTGTAAAATGGTTTCAGCCTTGTCTGTAACTGTTTAGACACACACAAAAAAACTTGACCATAGAAATTTTACTTTGAAAGGCAAAAAAAAACACTTTTGTAGTTTTGAAGTTAAATGTGCCTACTTCTCATGTAAAGAATCTCTCTAAGGAGCTGGTTGAGTTGACTCTTTCAACATATGTGATCACATAACAAATTTCTTCTATGGTTCCATAGAAACTGGGGGTTGCACAGCGGCCTGCTTGCACATATCACCCCACTTTACCTAATGTGATTTTTTAGTCAGCTACTGAATTGCACCACAAACTAAGATTAAGTTTCTTGTTAAATGTTGGTCTAAATAAATAATCTGTGTTGGCCAAATTTACAAACTGTAGTTGAACCCTAGTTAAGGCCAAACTAACTACTTTGCATATTCTCATTTTGACTCTTTAGGTGAATGGGGTGTACTAATCAATTCTGCTGGGGTTTTACCTGATGTTGGTCATGCTAATTGCATACTGGGCATTTTCCTTTCACCTATCACTCACCATCAGGGTGCAATCATTTTCTACAGGCTGCCTTCTATTGGGATTTATATATATGTTATATAATAGTTAACTGCCTGGCCCCGGTGTTTGAAGGCTATAGAGCAAATTACTATGTTTTGTGTTGCTGAGTGTGAGGATAGTCAGCAGAACTAACAAATTATAGGAACTTAAACTAAAACTTAAAATGACATTTTTAAACACATTAATAATGAATGATCAGAACTAAACTGGTGGTGGTTTTCTTTAAAACCAAAAAGTTTTAAAAACTTTAAAATGTAGATAAGTTTTCTTAACTTTTTCATTTTTACAGTGTACAGCATATGTTGAATTTTGATACTAAATGACTGGAAATTTTAACAAAACCAGAAAAAACAAACACTTAAAAATAGGCATGAAAGAATAATATATAATATGAATAATAACAGGTTTGGAACTCTGCACTTAATGATTTTACTGAGAGTTGTGCCTTCACACAGTGTGCTCCTAAGCACTAGACCCACTCTCTATCTTTACATGGCTGAGATGCTTGTGGTTTCTAAACCACTTTTACAACAATATCACTCAGTTTCTTGTGGAATGTCTGTGATGGAAGAAATTTCATGAACTGACTTGTTGCAGTGGTAGTTTCCTATTACAGTCCTATCCTGGAGTTCATTATTCTTTTAATAATGTTTGTAAAGGTGTAACAGAGTTTAAATATACATGTATTAATGTTAGAATTCCACACAATTCTTCTCATTGTGTAGTTTTATGCATGTTAATGTGGTGTGGCCAGCTAAATCTTCCCCCCTTTTTATATACTTTGATAAGAACTAAAGTGAGGATTGGTGAGAAGAAAAGAGGTGCCATTTATCCAAAGATAAAGGCTGTTTTATTCTGTTTATAGCATATTCTGACGAATCAGTGCCCTTTCGGTCCCCAGGAAATTACATACATAAATGTGCACACAAAATAACTTTAAAATACTTATTATTAAGTATAGTGTCTCTCACATTGCTCTAATTGCAAAAGTAAGATATGTAATAAAAAACTACTTAGAACTCTCAAAAAATAGCATTTGTTACCTGTCCCCCATTCTCTAACTATAAACTTTACCATGAAATATAATTATTAAAATCCTTCAGAGAGTAAATTTTTTGCATTGTTGTAAGACCCTAAATCACATCTATGCTTTAAAAATATATATTTTTTTCATAATAAATCTAGCTGCCATTTGGCGATTTTTCTTGTTTTTGCTAATTCTATGCTAAAAACGCATTCCTTTTACTTTCAGTCCTGTTACTCATAACATAAAAGATAACAGGACTGAGTACCAATAACAGAAGTGAGTTCCAACAGGAATGAGTAGAGTCCCTTTGATTATTGATTTATTAATGTGAAAATTTGTTAATGTAAACCACTTTTTTCCAATTCTGTTTTATTTTTCTGTTGATCATTTATACATTAGTTTAATAAATTGCATGATAATAAATTTGATCAATTTCAAGTTTGGATCTTCTTGAAAAAATAAAAATGCATATTTTAGAAGTGATTTGTTTCTCATAAATATCAATTATTTGAACATGCAGTCAACTATTTATTTAAAATAAACATTTTCTTAAAAGAAAATCAAAGGATTTAGTGGATTTGCTTTTAATCATGATTTTTAAATGTCACATGAGTTTTGGTAACAGGAATGAGAAAAATGTAACCATTCTAGGATTAAAAACATTGTAAAAGCTGTCTGAAATTGACAAGTAGATGTTTTGAAGAGTTAAATGTATGTGCTATTAGATTAAGAGTTGAAAAAAAGTTTAAGCTGGAAGAGTTACAACAAGCAAATGGTTTTAATTTTATAGATCAAGATAGTTTGTGTACATTTTATAGATTTTTATAGATAGTTTGTGTACGTTGGTTAGCACATTTCTAGGCTATACAGCTATGCTAGTTCAGCTAGTAATGCTAGTGTTAACCAGTATCTTAACATGGACAGAGAAGACTGGAGGGGAGAAAAGAAGTGCCCACCTATCTAAAACTAGGCTAGGCTAAGTGGCTATACAACTAATGCTAGTTCAGCTAGTTATGCTAGTGTGAGCTTGTATTGCCTATAAAATGCTATGATGTTCATTTTTGTCCTGTTATTAAGTTTAATAGCCTGGGAGCCTGTATGTATTTCTTAAAACTGCGTGAGAGAGGAGTGGAGAGGAGGAAAGAGGTGCCCACCTATCCAAAGCTAAAGGCTGTTTATTTTTGTTTATCAGGTATGGAGAATTTTTATTTTATAGATGTTTGAAGTTTGTGTACTTTGGTTAGCACACTTCTAGGTTAGGCTATACAGCTATGCAAGCTTAGCCAGTTATGCTAGTTTGAACCAATATTGCCTATAAAATGCTATGTTGTTTATCTGTTTTCCTGCTATTAAGTTTATTACCCTGTGTGCCTGTAAATATCACAGTACGGTGGTGAATATTGAATGTCCCAGCCCTTTTGTACATCTTAAAATGGAAAGAGAGGAGCGGGGAGGAGAAAAGGGGTGTCCACTTATCCAGTGCTAAAGGTATATTTCTGTTTATTAAAGATGATAAAATTCAGAGTATGTCCCATCTGTAACCACCACTGCGTAGCTAGGTACTTTATTTTTTATACCTGTGGTAATGTAACTGAATGAAACACCTGTATTCAGCTTTTAGGAGGTTTGCACCAATACTTCTGTCTATATAGTGTCGAAATAATCCGTATAAGATCTTTAAAGAACCATGTACAACAGGTTTTCTGTCATAGTGTAAACCCACTTAACCAGACAAAGAACCATTTCAGTTCTCTATAGCACAAAGACCTTTACTGAAGAACCATTGAATAGGTCATTTTTAGAGTTCATTTGCTCTTGGAAATTAACAAATGTTGTGCACTTTTTTAAATCCTGTTTGACCTTAAATTTTAATTTTTAAGGACCTTAAGATTGTATGCAGCATCATTTCATTGCCTTATTTCTTTGATATTTTTCTCTAATTTTAGAAGTAAGTGACTGCATCATAACTCTGTAGGAACATATAATAAATTTTGAATTGACCATTAAACATTTCACCATTAGTCTTTAGATCAAAACACTGAATATTTTGAAGCTATATATATATATATACATATATATATATATACATATATATATATATATATATATATATATATATATGTATATATATATATATATATATAGCTTCAAAACTATATATATAGTTCAGTAATTTCCTATCAATTTAGCAAGCCTGAGAAACAATCAACAATCACACAACAATTCATTATTTAACCTCTTTATTTCATTGATCTCTATGAGCACTGAGGATTGACTTCATAGGGCTTGAGGTCTTTAAGTAAGTTGGGGTTTATGGGATCCTCACTTGATTATTTTGGTCTCACTGGAGGAGGAGGAAGATGAAGTGACCACTTTGCCATCGACTACCTCTTCTGTGACAATCACCACCTTGCGAGTGGTTGATGATGAGGAGCTGTAAAAGTAGAAGATTGCTGTTATAAAACTGGTGCTGTAATGACACTAGCTTTTTCATTTATGTAATACATTTGATCTAATAGGTATATGCCAATAAATATATATCACAGGATTAATATAAGAATTAATATTAACATTTTTTACATGTGCTATAGAACGTCTTTGTAGTCTTCATTGCCTTAAGTATGTAATTTGCCAAACACACCCTACCTGAGGAAATGTCTAAAATGCTTGTATGTCTTGGTGATGTGAATCTACATATTATTGTGGATTTTAGTCTAAATTCCCAATCAGCATTTCCACTAGTTTGGCACAGTTACCAACCCCAAATCAAGCGACATTTCTGTTATTCTATTCTATATATTCTATATATTTGTGTTCTTGATCTTACCTGGTAGTAGTAGTGGTGGTCTCTCCATCCAGAAGTCTTCTGTACTCAGCGATCTCCAGCTCTAGTCTGGTCTTGATGTCCAGCAGCATCTGGTACTCGCGACCCTGGCGCTCCAAATCAGCACGGAGCTGCACCAGCTGCTCTTCCAGGCTGGTTACCTGTACCTGGTAGCCGGAGAGCATTCTAGCGTAGCGGTTCTGTGTCTCGGCGAGGGTGGCCTCAAGCGATGCTTTCTAAAAGTGGCAAAAAAGAGAGAAAAGAGAAGAACTTTACACCCAGTCATCTTCAGTTTACATAATTCTTAAACTACAGTTATCTAGAATTGATACAGTGTGTGAAAGTGTGGGACAGTCCTTACCATACTGAGCTGAGACTGCAGCTCGATCTCTAGACTCTGAAGTGTGCGCTTGACTTCTGTGATTTCAGATCTGGACGTCTGGAGAGTTTCCGTGCTGATGGAGACTTCTTTGTTCAGAGCTTCACTCTGTGTTAAAGCAAATCTTACAGTTAGACATTTAAATATTCCACACATTTGCATTCTAGCACACTGAAGCCAGGAAAGTATATATGGGAGGTGTGTATATAGTTTCGAATGTAGTACCTTGGTCTGGAACCAGGCCTCAAGTTCTTTACGGTTCTTGGAGGCAACGCTTTCATAGTGTTCACGGATTCCAGCCAGGACGGCGTTGAGGTCTTCCTGTGGTGCTGCGTCTACCTCCACATTCACCTGCCCACCCATCTGAGAGCGTGCCAGCAAGAGCTCCTGAAATTAAACCAAGAAAATTATAGCATAAGTTTGGAGGAAATTTGTGCAAACCTTCTAAATTGTGTCAACTTTTTAAGTTTTGTATTGAATGTACAGTATAAACTGGTGCCATGATATACGTGAATGAGATTTCATCAGTTAGATTTTTGAGCAATTAAAGTAGCATGCTGTTTGCATAATAAGTATTTCTGATGTACCTCCTCGTGGTTCTTCTTCAGGTAGACCAGCTCGTCTTTCAGCCCCTCAACCTGCATCTCCAAATCAGACCTGGCCAAAGTCAAGTCCTCCAGAACCTTCCTCAGACCAGCAATATCAGCTTCAACAGACAGTCTCATAGCGAGCTCGTTCTCGTACCTGGGCAGACATTTAGAGGTTTAGACAAATGTTTTCTGAGATGTCACCAAACTTGAGACAATGAATTGACTGGTGGAATTAAACTGGTGGTATATTTTTTTGCCCTTTAGATCATTAGCTTACTTGACTCTGAAGTCATCTGCTGCCAGCTTGGCATTATCAATGCTGAGGTAGATTCCACCGTTCACTGTGATGGCATGCTGGATCTACAAACACAAAATGAAAAAAACAAATGTGAGTGAAAATCTAAACCAATTATTTTCTACCCAGTCCTTAGGGACCTTCAGAACACCTCACCAATGTATGTAGTTGTAGCTGAGCACACCAGAGTGTCTCTTATCTTTTTTTATCTGTACAGGTTTTGATAACTTTTTAACTGGTGTGTTCTATCAGATGAAGAGGTTTATTTTCTGTTTGATGTGAATGTGATTGCACTAAACAGCACAACATGGTATTGCCTGGAGAGAATCTTAAAAGATGTAAGAAAGATGTCATAGAAGGACCCTATGTAATGCAGTAAAACAAGCAGCATCACAAATAAGCTTGGCACACTTTTGTAATTTGGTGATTCTTTGGAAATTTAGATTTTACTAGTTATTTGCAATGTATTAATATGTAATGTACTTAATATACCGTATTTCCAAAACAAAATGAAATACAGTGCATTCAAATAGTCAACATAAGAGCCTACAAGCATTTAAAGCTTTTAATGATACTGAATCAACAATATCTTGCTCCTTAAGAACAGAGGAAAGTGCAATAGCAGTAAATCAGGTTTACCTTGGCCTGGAGGTCAGTGATGGTGACGTAGAAGGCAGAGTAGTCACGAGCCTTGGGGGACGCCTTGCTCTCCAGGAACTGGCGAATCTTCAGCTCCAGGTCAGCGTTGGCCTTCTCCAGAGAGCGCACCTTCTCCAGGTAGGTGGCCAGGCGGTCGTTGAGGTTCTGCATGGTGGCCTTCTCGTTGGCGGACACATCAACGGCATCAGCCAGGTTGAAGCCGCTTGCACTGCTGCTGGCTGTGGAGATGCGAACCCCAGATCCTCCGGCTCCACCGTAGACGCTGCCAGACCTCATGCTGCCCAGACGGGCTCCGCTGGAGGCAGAGAGCAGGGGACTGGCCCTCATGGACCCGCCGGAGGAGACAAAGCTGCGGCTGGAGAAGCTGGTGTTCATGGTGCTGCTGGAGATTCAGGTCCCTTCTGCTCAGGCTGGAGGGTAGTGAGTGGAGAACAGAGGGAAAGCGGTCCATTTTATTCTCGCAGTGGAGGAGCCAGGAGGGGGTTTGGGGGTGAAGACCCACCCCAAATTCCGCTAAACCTGACAAACCTGTCATAAAGAAATCAATCCAGAAAGAGATTGACAAGCAATGAGTGGAATTTGTGACATGTTGATGTTGAAACTGGATGGTGGTGTTGCAAAACTCTCACTTCTGTCATGAATTGATCAAGAAACACCTTTTTTGTAGAGTGTGTTAAATCTATTAAATCGTGCAATGTAATAAAATACAAATATTTTATATTTGGAATAGGTTTTCATTTAAAGCTACACAATGAAAAAAATGTCTTATTTGTGTCACCGGGGAAAGGACGCACACCGGGTATTTTATTCTGATTTTTATGTATTTAAAACAATAAAAATAAAATTAATATACTGTAAAACCCTAACTTAGAACACAGTACAGTATTTGGTAGTGGCACTAATTACAGAAAATAGATAAATAACATTAATACCACATTAATACCATTAACAGAGCTCTTTTTATATTTGTTTTTAAGCTCACCTTGATCTACTCAGCTTTACTCAACAAGATTTGAGCATTTCATCAAGAGAACTTGGACAAACAGCTTCTGTAACCCAGAAAAATACAAGGCTTGACCACGAGGAGCACACTACCCCACTGAAACAATGCCATCTGCCCGCATCTGGTTGTGATTCATCCAAAATACATGTTTAGAAAGGCAATATAGGCATCTACTACTGTTATAGGCCAACTAAACCTTATATTGTTCAGTATTTCCTGATTTTTACCTCTTATTTCATTAGGATGGCTCTGGATGGATCCAAAAATGGAGCACCACCATTCACTGCAGCTTGAGCCTCCTTCTCTACCATGTAGAGGTGGGCGGATCGATCCAAATATCGATAATATCGATACCAACGCTGGTATTGGTATTGTGCAATACTCGTGTAAAAATATCGATATTCAAGCTTTTTTCTCTGCCGCACGCACTGACTGCTTCGCACGAGATTCACCACAGTCTACTCTCTGGTCTCTTGTTGTTGCACATGCGTCACATGGCTCAGCAAAGCCAGCCAAACCGCCACGCAGGTAGGCTCAGCCTGGCCCCGCCCACTCAGCGCTCTCCTCGAGTCGACACGCCTCTACCTCAGGAGATTTGTGTTGAGTGATATTTTTTTTACACTCTGTTTATTTAAGAAAAACTTGCATTTGAATTGCACTGAAAGGAAGACAATTCCTTATTTTTTATTGTTTTTCCAAATGACAATTCTATTAAAAAAAGAAACAAAGAAACAAAGAACTAGAAAAGATGTCTAGTGAGGGGAGAATTTTTATTTTATTTTTTTATATTTTTTTATTTTATATTTAAACTTTGTTTTGTTACTGTTCCATTGTTTCTAAACAAAAA